>NW_007745270.1:9252-11291 GCF_000696425.1 Galeopterus variegatus
ACAAAATTAATCACTTGGGGAGATACTAAGCTGCTTTATACAATGCCACTGCCATCAAGAAGACTGTGATCTTCAACCTGAGAAGCTGCTTTAAAGGAACCATGTCTGGGCTGTACGTTTACATTGCTAGAAAGATTTTCTTTGATGACCTTCAATCTAGTCAAACTCTCAAGATAAACCATGCCCTAAGATTCCCAGTTCACCATAGTGTCAAAGCCTGGTGCTTTCCCTACCCTCTCTTTGCCAAAGGTTTTACTTAGGCCCTCGTAGAGGGAGAGACTGGGTCTTCCAATACCCATAGCCACAGATGAGAAAAATGACGAAGGATTTTTCCCAAAGGGGCCTCATAGGTGCATTGAGCAATCCGTGTAAATGCAACAAAACTGGACTGATTAGTGGTGATGAAGAGCCTGGGAAATATGAACAGAGCAAATGGTGACACATCTGAGACAAGATAGCAGCACACGTATTCAATTCTACCGTGGCTTTGTTGTCATAAAAATTTTTAGTGTCAAAGATCTGGCACATCAACATCAGCATCATTAATTAATATTAACTAAGTGTCCGAAGTCTGCTGGGCACTGCAGAACACGAAAAATGCCAAGCATTAAAATGAAAACAGGATAGAGAATAAAGGTCATTGTTTTCTCATGTTTATTTCCCCTAGGAAGGTGGGCAGCATGGGAAGATATTGGATTCTTTTAGGGGTGTTCTTATAGGGAAATGGAAATAATCATCAAAATGATGATAATCACAGCTAACGTTTATTGAGCTCTGACCGTGAATCAGGTACTGTCCTAGTACTTTCCATACATTGGGTCACTTAATACAGGTGGTTAATCCTCATTCCCTAATGAATGAAGGGAGAAATGGGAGTAGCATTTATTGAGTGCTTAGTGAGTCCCTGGAACTGTGCTATGTTCTTTTACACACACTGTCGTTAAATCCTTAAACGATAATTTTTTCAGCTGAAGAAAACAGTTTCAGAGAGTTTAAGTTATTTGCTAACGTCTTAGCACTAGTAAGTGGCAGATCAGTGGTTCGAAGTCAGTTTTGCCTGACCCCGAAAAGTGACTCTCTTTTTTCATCACACTGTGTTCTTCTGATAACATTATAGAAACAAATCTCAAAGTTTAAGCAGTACATGCCTATAGTTGACATTGAGCTTTTATCCAGAGAATTTCTCCTTTCTCCTGGGAAGGGCTTATTTATTTATTTTTAGGTGAAAACCCTTGACCTTGGTGTTGTAATACCTTGCTCTAACCAGCTGAGCTAAATGGCCAGCCCAGGAAGAGCTCATTTTAACCAACGTAGGGGGGCTACTTTTATGACGATCCCATGCCCCTGGCCCTCCTCCTTATACCCTGATCTTTCCCAAAAATTAGCTATTTTCTTAAGCTATTTCAGGTTGAGTATTTGACTTGTACAATCTAATGTATCTCAATTCAACTCCTACTGAAATTTTAATGGTGGGGCAGGGTATTAATTCACTCTTGGTATATTAGTAGTAAGACAGACACATTACTGTGCATGTGATATATCCATCATCAGATGGATCTTGGTGTTTGAAGAATGAAAACCAGTCTCTACTATCTGGCCACACCTTTTCTGAGAGCATGATGTGAACTGTAGTATAAGAAAATCTGTTTCATATCATGTTAAGCCAGGATCGAATATCGCATTTATTTTCATCCAGTACAGACCAATTAGATGCTTTACCTTTTTTCCCTCCTCATCATCAAAAAATTGTTTACTCTAATAGTAAATAATTAGGGCTGAAGGGGGTGTGTGTTGTGAGGGGAGGAAGTTCACAAAACATTTTTTTTTATTTTATTGAATCAAAATTGATTATACATATTTCGGGGGTTCAACATTGAAATATGTTAATCAAATCAATATTCCTAGCATATATATAGTTACAAATTGTAATTATTCTTTATGCCCCTATCCAATCTCTCCCCATCCCCCACTCCCTCCCCTCTCCCCCCTCTAATTACCCTAGATTTCTTCTCTCCTTCTGAAAAAATAATGGTTACTCT
>NW_007745270.1:11651-15020 GCF_000696425.1 Galeopterus variegatus
TGAGAGGTGTGGTCAGGTCCCCCAATATTATCATAGAGCAGATGCTTCTTCTTTCACTCTGAAATGGGCTTTGGGGAGAGAGACATCCTCTTCTTTTCTTTATCTCTGCTGGTGATTCTTCTTGTGCAAATGCATTTCAGTGGCTGGCGGACCATGTTCGTGGTAGTTGAGCTGCTTAGCCGCTTTTGCGGCAGCCATGATTATTGTGGTGTCCGTGGTGGGCTACCCACATGGAGGTGATGATTTTGGCATGCTCCTTGGTGCTGGTGGTATGCCTGGTTATGTGGCGTGTCTGGTTCCTAGCTCCATGCCTCGGGACCCTGTACAGGCCCCGAGGCACTGGCTTGGTGTGCCTGGTTGTGGGAGGCGGGGGTCGAGTGCCTTCTCCATGCCTTGGGTCCCCGGGCGGGCCCTGAGGTGCTGGTGCAGTGTGCCTGGTTGTGGGAGAGGGGTCTGGTCCAGTTCTCCATGACTCAGGTCCCTAGGCGGGCCCTGAGACACTGGTGCAGTGTGCCTGGTTGTGGGAGAGGGGGTCTGGTCTCTGGCTGCATGCCTTGGGCCCCCAAGCAGGCCCTGAGGCACTGGTGGTGTGCCTGAATGTGAGAGTGGTGTCCAGTCTCCAGCTCCATGCTTCATGTCCCTTGGTGGGCCCCCAGGTGCTGGTGGTGTGCCTGGGCCAGAATTAATTTTTTGTCCTTTGCTTACTTCTAAAATGGAGGAACTTCCTTTGGGAACCAGCACTTGAGCTCTGTGGTTGAGCTGAATTTCTGCTTTGCTGCTGTTTCCCTAGGGAAGGCTTTTTGTGCAGCTCAGGGTTTAATGGTTGACCTTACAGGTACTTCTGGCTCTCCAGAGGCCGGTGCACCTGGATTGTGTAGAAACTCCGATCTGGGCCTGAATTTTTCATTAAACTGCACCCCATGCAATTCTGCATTCCAATCTCCTCTGAGTGTTCCTGCACTGATTGGGGGGCAGATTGGCTGTCCTTGCTGTGTCCCAGCATTCTCCTGGTGGGCCTGTCTCCCCCACCACCCTTGCTCCAAACACTTCCCCTGGGACGGGCCCTACGCAGGTCCCTTGTGATGACTCACTGGCCTCTGAATGGCTCCCCTTTTTCAGCTGTTCTAGCTCCTCACTCCTGCGTGGGTCCACGGGAACCCTGTTAGTGGTCTTGCTCTCCTGGGGGCTGCCAAGGCCCTCTTCTCCCCTGCCACCTCCAAGCAACTCCATCTGAAGGGCACAGCTGCGGCTTCTGCCAGCTCCTGCTCCATGCGCTCAGCAGCTCCAGCCTTAAAGCAGCCATGGTCTGAAACGCTCCTAGCAGTTTTTTCTTTCTCTCATCATGGTTTCTCCCCACTTCATACATTCCATACATCTCTCCTCCTCTTTCTCTGAGCTCCAGTGGCCCCAGCTTGGCTGATGTTACATTTTTATAGTTGTAAATTGGTTGATTTGTAGGAGAGAGTGATGCTGGAGACCATCTATTCTGCCGTCTTGACTGGAACTAACACGGTGTCTTTGAATTCAAGGTATTTACAACATGGACAGGAAGGTAAGATATATAGACAGGAAAAGATAAGAATTAGCACAATTGGTGGAGCCACTGTACAGTTTATGGATTGGCTGATTGTGTTCTAAAAGTCCCTTGGAAAATGGGTATGTGAACCTTGGAAGATTTCCGCATAGGAAGAATGTGATATAAGGTCCTGCTATTCCAGGTTTTATCTACAAAAACTATTCAATGCTGTAATATTAAAAAATGGTCCCAAATTCATAGCCTCCAAGACCTCCCCAGTCTGGCTCCTGCCCTCCTTCCGGTACCTAGACTATCCCCCTTCCTTTTTCCACTGACTATCACACTGGCCTTCTTTAAGTGCCCTAGTGCTCCACCCCTGTCACAAGCCTTTCACCTCTCCTAGTCCTCCTGGACTGCTCTTTCCTACCCTCTTCCTACCTCGCACCTTCACTAATCCTTAGTCATCCTACTGGATCCAGCTTACCTATGACTTGCTCAGGAGGTGTTTTCTGATGCCCCAGACTAAATCTTCCTTTCAGATACGACTACAGCACCTTCTGGCACGTCCTTTGCAGTCCTCTCTGCACTAGTAGGGATTTGTCTAGTGTCTGTCTCCTCTCTCTGAGCCTGTTTCCTCATCTGTAGGATGAACACGGTGTGTGTATTGCATGGGTTGTTATGAAGAAGGAGGAAATACTGCAGGCAAAGAGCATGGCACATAGTAGGCTCCCCAGCCACTGAGCTCCTGTCCTGTGAGAGGCACAGAAATGCTGAGGACGGCTCTGCCTCATTCTTCAGAGATGCCTGCCTGAGGTTGCTGCTGAAGCTTCCCTCACTCCCTGGAGGTGATGAGCAGTGGCAGCCCAGCCGAGGCTACTCAGGAAAAGCCACAAGCATCTCTTTGGTCATGGGCGAGCAGACACGGGCACATAGCAGCACACAGTGCTGATTCAGGTCAGCAAGCCCTAGCTCACTGCTCCACACTCAGGCCAGTCAGAAAGAACCTGAAACAGCCTCATTAAACCAAAGCCGTTACAAACAAAGCACACATACACGCACTCTCACAAGTACGATTTAATGCCTAGGTCTCAACTGTGTTGAAAATGGATTGACCACCTGGGCTTACAAATAAACCAGGTCGTGTTTGGCTTGTCCAAGAGAGAGAGAGTCTAGCAGAGCTCTGAGATGCCCTGGAATGGGCAACCTGGGAGAACTACTGGGCTAGCCATCCTTGAAATGTGTTGATTGTTCTCATTCTTCCTGCCAAGGCTCTGTAGGCAACGAGGCACTGTCAGAATGAATTAGTGGCTCCATAAACCCAGCCTCTGTGGCTAAATGACTGGAGCAAAAATCTCTGAAGTTTCTTGCATTTCAGCAGGCTTCTCCAAAATATTTATGGCAGTCAGACAACATGGCAAGCGTAGGGGCTTGGAAATCTGGGATGAAAGCCCAGGACCAATCTACCCCTGGCCCACTGGGTAATCTTGGGCAAATCTCTTAGTTTCCCTGAGTCTCTTCTCTTTACCTGAGAAAAGCAGCCAATAAAGCCCTGTCTCCCTCACAGAGTGAGGGTAGGGAGCCCAGACACGGTCAGCCTCTCAGCCCCCTGTAATGAGATAAACAACTGCGATTCTTTTTTAAATATTGTTCCAGTTGATGTTCCTTATCCTTGAAGGCTTTTGGAAAGCTCTCCAAGAGGCTGTGACCTAGCAATCAAATGGTATTTATTTGTTGAGAAGCTTCTGTAAATCAAAGTCATAAAACAGGGCACTCGGCTAAGGAAAGCATTTCCGCTCAACTTGGAAAAGATAAATTTCAGGCCCAGGAAGGAGAGGTGGGAGGCTGAGGAGAAC
>NW_007745271.1:0-6642 GCF_000696425.1 Galeopterus variegatus
GATAGATGTCCCTATCTGCCAAGAGCCGTGTTGAGCATCAGATACCTATAAATCACTTAGATAAGGCTACTCTTTTACAGAGAGCTTATTCGCACAGAAGCACAACAGCACAGAACCAACACGTAGAGCAATGAACACTCTTCCTTTTATTCCATGGCACCAAGAGGAAGGGCCAAAGAAGGATATGACACATCTTTGGAAAAATAATATTTTTGTNTTTGTCCATTTTTTTATGTAGGTGGTATATAGTTTCTAAAAGAGCATCTTCCAAGGTAAATTCTAGTACTCGCACTTCACAGGTACCTATGTCAAAACAGTGTTATGTGCTACCTGCTATAAATATTCACACTTCAGAATTCTGGTCCTAACATCACAGTCAATAAGTCAGAAGGAAATCCATTTAGACAGTTAATATGTGTATTTTAGGCAACAAACTTACTATTTGAGTCTCAGGATTCAAACTTGTAAATGGAGAAAATGATAAGAACCTACTGCATGTGGTTGTTGAAAGTTTAAATGAATATCCATTCCATCAAGTTTAGCACGTTGCCTTTGTTATACATCACATAAATTCCTGGATATAAGGCACAATTTTCTCAAGTGTCCTCAGAAAAATAAAAGATCTTCCCTTTCAAATATTCACATTACAGCATCTCCCACAAATGCTCTATGTAGAACACTGTGCTATACATTAGAGTATGGTGTACTGTTCTCATTTCTTGGGTTTCTGTTCTGATGAGTGCCTCTGTCATACCGGTTGTTAAATGTTTTGAACACCACTTCTGCTGTTTAAAGAAGACCCATTGGCTTGACATCAGCCAGTGTAAGTTTGGATGCTACCCAGGTTAACCTATCAAAAAAGGAAGCAACATCATCAAAATGCTGATTCTGTCATGATTCCAAGGGAAGGGGAGATAAAGCCACATTTCTATGTGCCACGTGAAAACAAGACTTTTAAAAAATTCCCTGCTAGTTTCTCATTGTTCACTCCCATAGATCTACTCTCTCTACCTTTCTCTGCTCTGGTCTGGGTAGTAAGAAGCTGAACTCTAGAGATGGCTTCACCTGCCCTGTGGAATACAGCTGGATTCAGCCAATGAGAGGCAATAGGGAGTTCAGAAGGCAAGAGAAGAGAAAGTCCGGGATATTTCTTCCCAGTCGATCCCTCCCACCCCACCTAGCCTCCCTTGAGTCTTTATGATCCTGGATGTGGCCATGCTCTTCTGCAGCCACACTCCTGTGGAGTAGCCCTACATTCATAGCTCCAGCTTGCAAACAAGCTCTGGTAACACAGTTCCCCTCCTCGTCCCTTCAGTCCTGGGGATGGCTGTCCCACAGTTGTTCATCCTTGGGTGGTCTCCATTCCTTGTTGATTCCCTTAACCCTTCCTATACCTCCAGACATAGTTCCTTTATTAGAACCTCTTCTGAGAAACCCTTTAGAACATGCCATCTGTTTTCTTTTGGGCCCCTGTCTGATACAATTACCTAAGAGAAAGGCATTAAAGTGAGTGGTTATGTTGTGGAGATCACACACAGGAAGTCTTCACTGATAAAATGACAATTAAGCCTTCTAGGAAGTGATAGATGGAGCCATTCAGTGACCATGAGAACAACTTAATAGCTACAGTGAATAGTGGGTGCAAAGGTAGAAGTCCACTTGGAATTTTCAAGGCAGGGAAAGAAGCTAGCATGGCTGGAACAGTCCTTGGCATTTAGGCGGCTTTAAAAACATGGGCAAGGATGAGATCACCCAGAGAGTGAATGCTGGAAAGAGAAGATTTGAAGACCCGAGAAAGAACTGTGGAGGGGAAAAGGATGAACAAGCAATCTGCAAAGGATACTGTGAAGGAGAAACTAGGGCAGTAAGAGGAGAACCAAGAAAGAATGGTATCCAAGAAGTCAAATGGAAAAGGAGTTTTTAGGAGGAGTAATTAATTGTATAAAATTTTGGGATAGATCAAGTGAGATGAGGACTGAGATTAGGACACTGGATTCAGTCATGTGGTTCAACACTGACCTTGACAAAGGCCACGTAGGTCAAGTGGTTGGAAACAAAATTTTAACCAGAGTGAGTTCAACAAAAAACAAAGGACAGATTATGGATTAACTCCTTAGAGAATAAATTAAACAAAAACAAAACAACAAATAAAATTAATTGGTCTAACATTATAATGATAGATTTTTGTGTCTTGGCTTAAATTCCCAGTGACAGTATCATACAAGGATTAAACACCCAGTGTCTCAAACAACTGAGATGGAGTGAGATATGCCATGAAAAACTGTGAGATAAATACATGACTTCAGTCACTACATTAAATATTGTGAGGCATATCATTATCCCAGAAAGTAAAAACGATTTAGCCAAAACATTTTTTTTTTGTTTTCTTATAAGGAAATTTACACACACACACACACACACACACACACACACACACACCCATACCTAGCTAGCGTTTACGCAGGAGGTTGCTATGTTGCATATAAGATTCAAACCAAATCCAATTTTGAGACTGACTTGCAAACCAATGAGGCTTGATTAGGTTCTAATAGTGGTAACAACTTGATTGTACATTTCTACCCCTAAGAGGGAATTGAAAAGAATCATATTTGTTAATCCTCCTATAAGGACTTCTATGGTATCTTTATGCCTTCTTAAAAACAGCATAGACTATTATCTAGGAAGAAGAAATCAAATTCCATGTAAATACTCCCCCTAATATATGCACTCTTTGATGTGATCAAGAGTGTGTGTGTGATTCCTTTAGACGGTAGGTGACAGGTACACTGAGGAAGGCGTCAGGACTAATCATACCTAAGGAGCATGGGTCAGTGGTGTCTCGCTGCATGTCTGTGCACTGTCCATGATATGGTGATAGATGTCCCTATCTGCCAAGAGCCGTGTTGAGCATCAGATACCTATAAATCACTTAGACAAGGCTACTCTTTTACAGAGAGCTTGTTCGCACAGAAGCACAACGGCACAGAACCAACACGTAGAGCAACGAACACTCTTCCTTTTATTCCACGGCACCAAGAGGAAGGGCCAAAGAAGGATATGACACATCTTTGGAAAAATAATATTTTTGTTGTGATAAAAAACATTTTCTCCATGGAAATGTCATCATTTCAATTAGCATACCTGCTATTGTGATCAACGATGACTAATATTTATTGAGTGCTTGATACAGTCTATGGACTGTGTTGAGCATGCTACATACATAGTCTCGTTTACTACTCAAAACTGCACTGCAAGGAGAGCACTACTACCCTTCTTACTGTACAGAGAGGGAAGCAGAGGCTCAAGGAGTTCAGGTTACTTTCCCAGGGTAAGAGACCATATATAAGTAGCAGAGTTGGGATATCAACATAGGAAGTTGGACCCCACAGCCTGTAAAAGATAAGATCATTATACAAGCCCACATGTCATGGATACTTACCATGAAGCATGACCCTCACATGGATATTTCCATGTTTTCCTTTCCACAGCTATTATTATCACCCCATTTTACTGATGAGAAAACAGAGGCGCAAAGAGTTGAAACATACCACCCTAATGATCTACTGCCAGTGAGGAAACAAGACTCCAATTTGCACTGAATTCCTCTGGCTCCAGAGAAAGCACCGGATCTCACTATACAAACACTTCCATTCCAAAGTTTAATTTAACATTATTATTAAATGCTGGCCTCATCTAAAATATCAACTAATGTTTATTACACACTTACCACTGTCAAGGCCTTATGCTAGCTGCTACAATTGAACACAAAGAAGTGAAGTTCCTTCCATCAGAAACTGTAAAATACATTTGGGGAAACAAAGTATGAAAGTGTATAAAAATTTAAAGTTGAATCCTGTTAAACAAAATTTTTTTAATATACAAAAGATGACACCAATAAGCAAAGGAATATTGAACAGAAAGGACAATTCATAGGAAGAAGACATCATTGGGACATTTAGTACCACAAAAGCTTTAGGATGGTGTTGGTGAAGAAAAGGTGAACTCTTGAAAGATATAGACAGGCAGAAAGAAAAAAAGGTGAACTCTTGAAAGATATAGACAGAACATGGAGGAAGGCGTGTGGACAAGTCTAACCAAGATAGCTGGTGAATAGGCAGAGTAGTGGATGCAAACTTCATGTTGGAGAAGAGCTGGAATGCGGGCAGACTTCAGACTGTATCTTGTGCATGAAAGGATTTTTGACTTCAGGCATGACATGATACAAAACTGTGCTTGAAGGAGATAAATTTGCTGTTCTAGATAAGTATAAACAATTCAAACTTATATACAGAAAGTAAATGAAGCTATAACTTGCGGGTGGATGTAAGATTTTAAAGAACACCTATGCCGTATCCACTGTCAGCATGTTTATGCTTACGATGAAAAACAGGCAGATTGATTTTCCCTGATTAAGGCTGCTTCAGTCTGGTCTGAAGAGTAAATATCCAAAGCAGCCACATGCTTAGCTGCCTGCCCTCTGCAATTACTACCTATATATATTTTTTTCCACTCTTGACTCAAGGTATGCATTTAAATTTGTAAGTCAACTTTTTCAGAGCAGGCACAAGTATCAGTTGCTTGATAATTCTCATAATTCTTGATAATTCTTGTAATTCTCCTGCTTCTAAAAGGTACATTCATTCATTCATTCATTCATCACTACAAGTTTCCGGAATACCTACAAAGTGCCGGGTCATGTGCTAGGCTTTGGGGATGCAAAAATAAAATGTCATCTTAGTCTTTAAGGAGCTCACAATCTGCCTGCCTGAGAAAAAAGATGGAGGCAATCAGAATATGCTGGCTGAAGTGCTGTGATAGTCCTACATACGGGGTGCTACGTGATCACACATAAGATGGCCTTAATTCTGCCTGGCTCATCCTGGCAGGCACTCTGAGAAAGGAATTTTTAATCTGAGTTGAGAAAAATGAGTAACCACTCTCCAGGTGCCTGAAGAGGCAAAAGACATTCCTAAAAGTAGGTGAAAAATGTGGAAACTCTTGGAAACCTGAGTAACTGCCAGAAAGAACGATCCAGAGTTGAGTTTATGACAGGGGAGAGATTCAGAGGGGTTACATTCTGCACAGTGTTTGAACTTGATTCAGCAATCATGTTTGCAGTTAGGAAATAACCATAATGGGAGACCAGAGGAGTGAATGAAGGGGGACTGACCATAATAAGATTTTGTACCTCTTAGAGTTATCTTTACAAAGGTAATATAATTTTATCTTGTGAATTTCTCTAAATATGTCTATCTAGGGTCCAGGAGACCCTAGATAATTGAAGACACCATGGGTTGTCAGAATTTAAAGGTAAAACTTGCTGATTCAAAAAAACTATACCTTTGTATTTTCAGCTCTAAGTCAATAATGTCAGCTAAGCAATTGCCATTAGACCTCCCTAGTTGTTAACTCTGACAACTTTGTCAGCTAAGCATTTTTCCGAGACAGTCATCCAGGTGGACACAGCTTGAAAGTGAAGAATTGAGGAGGAAGGTTTTGTCTTGCTAATTATAGGAATTTTGGGTCAGATCCCAAAGCATGACCTGGATTTGATTAATCTAGACTCTGGGATGTGTTATTAAACACATCTATACAGATCCTAGGCTCTGAGGACCAGCCAAGCTAGGTTTGAGATTATTGAGAAATATCCGCTCCCTGAGTTTGATCCCCTGTGCCTTGCACCCCCTGCCCCAGGAAGAATGTGAAATTATGAGAGAGGAACATAATAATATTATTGAAAGCAGACAGTTTGGGTATTTAGTGATCAATAATAAGGTAACAAAAATAGTGGACACCAGATATTGAATGGCTCCTTTACACTTGCTATTTTAATGTGTTACATAAAGCATGTTAGATTTTGGTTAAAAGTTTATACGGAGGTGTGAGTTAAATAACTTTTCATACAAATGACCCAAATTAACTAGTTAGACATGTGGAACTTAAAACAGTTAAAATAATAATTTATCTCCCTTCCACATATACATTACAGTTTAAAAAACACTATCACAAATTTAATTTTGCCTGAAGCTCCTAACAATATTATGAAGCTTAAAGAACAGAGATTTCCATATGCAGCCCGCCTAAATAGATACAGATAACTGACATACTTTCCAAAGATGGGTTACAAAATTGACACAGGTGCAAGATGTATTAGTGACTGGGCAGACCAAATATTTGGGCATTTACTATCGGCTTCATTCTGAAGACCTGAAAAATAGAACATCTGATGTTTTTCTTTCTATGTGATGGAGTGTGTGTATATGTGTGTGTGTGTGTTTGGTGTGTGCATGTATATCTGCATGTGTGTTTAGAGCAATGTTTAGTAAACATAATTCTGACATGGGCATGGAATTATAAAATAATAGTAATAACAATAATAAGATTTGATTTGATATTTGAATGACTCTTACANCAAAAATAGTGGACACCAGATATTGAATGGCTCCTTTACACTTGCTATTTTAATGTGTTACGTAAAGCATGTTAGATTTCGGTTAAAAGTTTATACGGAGGTGCGAGTTAAATAACTTTTCATACAAATGACCCATATTAACTAGTTAGACATGTGGAACTTAAAACAATTAAAATAATAATTTATCTCCCTTCCACATATACATTACAGTTTAAAAAACACTATCACAA
>NW_007745271.1:8099-9320 GCF_000696425.1 Galeopterus variegatus
AACATAATCATAATTTTTATAATCAACTGAATTTTCCTATCGTATCAATCTTTAAGTCATGATAGATAAGTTATATGAAGTACACACCGTAATATAAGACTGGTATCAAGATATTCAGGACATACTAATAAGCAAAGCATGGATGGACAAATCTAATTTAAGCCAGTCCTGCTGAGTCATTACAGATATCTATCTGTCCAAAATGAACATAATTCATTAGTATCAAAATAACGAAGTCTCCCAAATGCAAAAGAGTCTAGTTCTGTTCATGAATTTTATCAGCATGACACAAGGCTAATATGCATTTATCAAACAGTAAGGGCATTGTTTTGCACTCAAATAATTATCTGTTAATGAAGCTTAAAAACAGTCTCTCACATCTAGATTGAATTATTCTTTTCTATGGTGCTTACTCTCATATTCCTAAACACTTAAAATGTTCCCATATTAAATGAAGTCTGCTTATATAAGCTTAAAAACAATAGGATATTTTAGCCTCCGAGCATAATAGCAATAATATCAGAGCACATTCATTCAATTCAAAAACTGGGCCTAAAATTTCATACTTGGCTACATGCCTTTACATCTATAGTGGAGCAATATCATTAGATAATCTCTAATGTTCTTACACAATAAAATTTGAAGTCCAAACCACTCCATTTGAGAGAGGGGAAAACTAAGGATCTGAGAAGTGAAGTTGCTCGCCTACAGCCACACAGGAATCTTATCCTGCACTGAGAAAGACGTCTTCCAAATCCCANTAGAAGAGCTGATTTAAAGTAACATTCCAAGTCTCTGGTGAAAGTGTTAAAACTCAGTAAAGCAGCATGGAACAGATAGAATAGAGAAGTCCAGGTAATTCATAAATGAAATATCTTTTATTCTTCTATCATTAAGACTCTTAAGCTTTCTCTTTCCAGAAGAATTTTTTTCTTTTGAAGTCTGTTAAAAACACGCAGTATGATCTCATTGTGTCTGGGAGGAATGTGTATTTATATTTAGAATGGCTAATAGAAGGTCAAGAGGCCATTCATTTGGTGATCCCACTGAAAAAAGGACTACCATTTTTCAGATCAATTATGGACACCTCCACTCTTAGAAGTCTGCTCCCAAATGTGTGCTCCATGACTAGACAATTACTTTATACCCATTCCATTGACAGGCACACTCACTCAGCATTGAATGAAAATACTTGACTTTTTAGCAGTTGCTCTCAAATAT
>NW_007745271.1:14496-15018 GCF_000696425.1 Galeopterus variegatus
TGTGGTACTTGCCACACTAGGACACACAGTTTTCAGATCTGGAAAAAGGGTTTTACTTTTTCTAGCACCTTTAATGCAATTGCACTGGCACACTAAAGCAGAGGGCACTGGATACACAATCACAGAAAACCCCTGAAAGTTCTCAGTAGGTGGAAGGCTCAAAGAGGAGGGCTGTAATATGAGCATCCATTTCACAAAGGATTTGAAGACTGTACCTTTGTCTCATCCTTCTCTCTCTCCAAGTCTCCAGAAGACTTTGCCTATGGAGGCTGTGTCTACTGAAACCTTCAAAATAGCTGTGCTTTGTCTTACTATAGACATAGTGAGGTACTCCAGAGAAGAGTGACTTGCTGGGAAGCAACAGCCTGTTGGAATGAATGCAATAGCCAAATCTTCCCTGTAATGTTGTAGTCAGGAGCATCAGGAGCAAAGCCTGTGGTTACCATAATCAGCAATCTCCGTAGAAGAGCTGATTTAAAGTAACATTCCAAGTCTCTGGTGAAAGTGTTAAAACTCAGTAAA
>NW_007745272.1:0-688 GCF_000696425.1 Galeopterus variegatus
TCATCCTTGGTTAACTCAATTCCTAAGTATTTTATTTTTTTGGTGGCTATTGTAAATGGGCGTTTCTCTTTCTGCATGTTCACTATCAGAGTATAGAAATGCTACTGATTTTCGTGTGTTGATTTTGTATCCTGCTACTTCACTGAAATCATTTATCAAGTCCAAGAGTTTTTTTGTAGAGGCTTTAGGCTGTTTGATATATAGGATCATGTCATCTGCAAACAGGGGCAGTTTGATTTCATCTTTTCAAATCTGGATGCCTTTTATTCCCTTCTCTTCTCTGATTGCTCTGGCTAGTACTTCCAACACTGTGTTGAATAGGAATGGTGAGAGTGGGCATCCTTGTCAAGTTCCTGTTCTTAAAGGAAAAGCTTTCAGCTTTTCCCCGTTCAAGGTGATATTGGCAGTGCGTTTATCATATATGGCTTTAATTATGTTAAGATACTTTCCATCTGTACCTAACTTGTACAGAGTCTTTATCATGAATGAGTGTTGAATTTCACCAAATGCTTTTTCAGCATCTAAGAGATGACCATATGCTCCTCGTGTTTGATTTTATTAATATGGTGTATCACATTTATTGATTTGCGTATGTTGAACCAACCTTGCATCCCTGGGTGAATCCCCCTTGATCGTGGTGAATAATTTTACATATGTGTTGCTGTATTCTGTTTGCTAGTATTTTAGT
>NW_007745272.1:2413-10550 GCF_000696425.1 Galeopterus variegatus
TCACCCACACCACGCTCAGCCATTGAGCGCACCGGCCATTCCTATATAGGATCCGAACCCAGGGCAGAAGCGTCGCTGCACTCCCAGCGCTGCACTCACCTGAGTGCCCCATGGGGTCAGCCCTGAATCTACTTTTTTAACTGTAGATTGATGAAGTCTAAATACAAATTAAATATTTTCAGTGAAAATTTACTATCCAAGTTGATGTGTGTTGTAGGTGTAAAAATACATACTGAATTTCAAACACTTTGTATGAAAAAAAGAATGTAGGGGATGGCTGGTTAGCTCAGTTGGTTAGAGTGTGGTGTTACAACACAAAGGTCAAGTGTTTGGATCCCTGTACTGACCAGCCACCAAAAGAAAAAAAAATCATAAAAATGTTGTATATTAAAAGAAAAGAATATAAAAAAATCTTATTAGTAATGTTTAAATTTTGGTTACATGTTGAGTACGTGCTAATTATGGTTCTTGATGTCTAGAAGTATGAAAGATCTGAGATTTTACCCTTTTGCCCTGTTTGCAGGATAACAAGTTAGCCTGTCACAGTTTAAAAAATGTTGGCAGAAGGTATAAAACTCCTGGGTCAGAGACAAAAACTATATTATGATGGCCCAGCAGGCAACATGAACTTCATGTTTGCTTTACTTCCATTGTCATTTAAGTCCCATGGGGCAATTTAGAGATTGACCCAGGTGGATGCTGCATGCTCAGCAGGTTTGTGTCATAGTTGGATAACACCGAGCTTAGGAAACCTCATCTTTTATAAGAGGACTGCAAGCAATCATTCCCAGCTTTTGACCTGGAGGGACACATTATTATACTGGGCAGCAAACAAACCTGGATAAGTTTACATTTCCACCAGCAATGTATGAGCAATTTCTCCGCATTCTCTCCAACACTTGTTATTGTCTGTCTTTTTGATCATTGTCATTCTAGTAGGCAGGAAGTACTATATCATGGTTTTTTTTTTCTCATGGTGGGCTCATTATGGTTTTGATTTACATTTTTCTAATAACCAATGATATTGAGCATCTTTTCATGTGCTTATTGTCCATGCATATATCTTCTTTGGAGAAATGTCTATTCAAATCTTTTGTCTATTTTAAAAATTGAGTGTTTTTTGTTTTGTTTTGGCAGCTGGCCAGTACAGGGATCAAATCCCAAATCCTAGACCTTAGTATTATCAGTACTGTGTTCTGACTAAGCTGACCAGCCAGCCCCATGTTTTTTTTTATTGTTGAGTTGTAAGAGTTCTTTATATATTCTGGATGCAAGTTTTTCTTTATTATATATGTAATTTGCAGATATTTTCTCCTTTCTGTGGGTTGTATTTTCACTTTCTTGATATGTCCTTTGATGCAGAGATGTTTTAATTTTGATGAAATCTAATTTATTTATTTTTTGGTTTCTTTGCTTTTGGTGTCTTATCTAAGAAATTATTGCTTAATCCAAGGTCATGAAGATTTACAATTATGTTTTCTTCTAAGAATTTTATGTTTTTCTAGCTCTTCCGTTTAGGCTTTTGATCTATTCTTACTGGGATGTAATAGGTATTCATTAAGTCTGCGTTTCACAGGTGATTGGGATGTCCAGAGAGGATTGGTCTTAGAAAATCCATACCTGATATGAAACTAGATCAGGGTTGGCAAACTTTTTCTATAAAGGGCAGATAATACTTTTGGCTTTGCAGGCCATATGGTCTCTGTTGCAACTACTCAGCTCTGGTGTTGTAGCATGAAAGTAGCCATAGACAATATATAAACGAATGGGAATGGCCAGATTTGGCTTGCAGGCCATAGTTTGCAGACCCCTGGACTAGAGAAATATTCAAGTACACTTTCCTTATTTTTTAGTTTTGGATTTTAAAAAATATTTACATTTTAAAAACACCTGGAAATTATTTTGGCATGTCGTATGAGGGGATAATCTAAATTAATTTTTCTATTGTTTATCAGTTGTCTAAATGCCATTTGTTGAATGCCTCCCATTACTTAATTCATTTATTCAACAGTTTTTTTTTTTTTGGCAGCTGGACAGTACAGGGATCCGAACCCATGATGTTGGTGTTGTAACACCACACTCTAACCAGCTGAGCTAATCAGCCAGCTCTATTCAACAATTATTTATTGTTTGCCTATCATATGCCAGGCATTGTAGGTGCCTATTATATACAGGCTTGGTACCTTCTCTCTTATAGCTTGTAGCTGAAAGGGGCAGACATAAAATGGATAACAAATATACAATTACAAATTGGGCAATAAAAAAAAAACCAGTGATAAAATTTGTTATGCTTCTCTTTTATTATATATTAAATTATTCCACAAAGATTTCTTTTTATACTCTCTATTCTATTCATTGATCTTTCAATCATAGTGTTTTATATTTATTTTCATTTGGTAGGCAGAATTCCCCTTATTATTTTCCTTCTTCACTGTTTTCTAAGGATTTTGAGTTAGGATTTTGGTGAAAGTGTTTTTCATCTGTAAATTAATTTGGGAAGAATTGATAATGTTATAATGTTGTATCTTTCCTTCGAATAACATCGTGTGTCTATTTTTCCAGTATCCTCCTTTGCTTAAGAGGTGGCAAAATCAAGCCACTGCACTCTTTAAAACTTATAAGTGGCTTCCTGTTGGCTTTAAGATTAAATTCAAACTGTTTGTCATTGCAAGGCCCTGTCTCACCTGGCTTTTTTGTATTTCTCCAGTAGCTCATCTCTTGCCGCTCTCTGCTTCCCACTTTATATCTCAGCCATACTGAATTTGTTTCATTATCTTTAGTGTGCTATACCATACTCTTGTGTGTCTGAGCCTTCTTGAAGGCTAGGGCATCTTCCCCTTTCTCCCTCCCTTCCTTCTTCTCTGTCCTTCTGATCTCAATTGAAACTTCATTTCCTCTGAGTACCCTTTCTTAACTCCCTAACCTAGATTATTAGCTTTGGCTTTGTGATCTCATAGCATCTGCCTCTTCCTCTTATTACCTACCACACTTTATTAGAGTCATTTATCCATTTCTTTGTAACTCCTCCAGTGCACTGTCAATATTTTGAGTGCAGTTATAACGTCCAACTCACCACTGATTGTATTTGCAGTTTTTAGCACAGAGCTTTGCATTCTGTAGATACTTTATGATTATTTATTGAGCTATTTATTGCCTAACTGAATTTTTCCATTTAATAGTTTTTCAACTGACTCTTTCCAGGATAATTAAGTTCTTAAACTTAAATCTACCTTACTTATATTTTATGTCGGTAGTTTCATCCAACTTGTGTATCCCATCATCTTGAATTCTTATTGTGATCCAACATTGATTTGTCTCCCAATTTGGCATCATCTCAGATCTGAAGACTATTTATGTCTTTATTTAGTGCCAAATACATTTATATTTTGTACTCAAAGCTCAAAAAATTTATAGTAACCTAGTTATTATCAAAATTCTTAAAAGCCTGCTGTGTGAAATATGAGGACTTTTAGTTTTATGTGAAAAGAAATTCTTCACTCTAACACTTTGGCTTTGGGCTTTTATAGAAAAACCTGCTGCCAGTGGTAGGTTTTGAAGAGTGCTATTTATGAAAAGGTTTTTGAAGTGGCAGCTTGACCCCAGAGTGCAGGCGGGACAGAGATCTAGCAGGGCTGAGAAGGATGGAGACCCAGGAGAAACTGGTTGTTGGTTGCTCCAGAAGGCTTAAGTACTTCAGATATGAGGGCCTGAGAGATGTTTGTGTTTTGATTTTCTGTTGCCTGGCTGTGACAAATGTGAGCACAGCCTTCATTTGTCTATAGTATTATGGTTATTTTAGTGAGAACAACATCCTGATGGTTTTGGGTCACTTAGCTTAGGGGTGATCATTCACTTAAGTTTCCTAACCTCGTAAGGTATTTTAGTTTCTTCATGTGTGAGGAATAATAATGTCTACCTCCTATTTTTTTTTTTTTTTTTTTTTTTTTGTCTTTTTCCGTGTCTGGCAACGGATCGCAACCCTCAGTGTTGCCCCCGTACCAGACCGGGCCCGGCAACGGGATCGCAACCCTCGGCGTTGCTCCCGCGCCTCGCTCAGCCAGTGAGCGGGAACCGGTCTGTATGTGGGATCCGAACCCTCGGCGGGAGCGCCACCGCGCTTCCCAAGCGGCGCACTATAGCAGTGCGCCACCGGGCTGGCCCAACCTCCTATTTTTTTTTGAGAAGTGAGATAACATATAGAAAGTGCTATTTGTGCTCTGGCTAAATAGTAGGCACATATTAATGTTAGCTTTCTTTTTCTTTACCTTCCAGAATTCTGTTCCTTATGAATTTTCAAATACAATTTTGAAAAGGAAACGTTAAGTTGTTAAAATGAACATAAGGCATATAGCTTTTTTGGTTTACATTAATACCTCTTGCAGTCTGTTGATTTCTTATAACTTCCTTAGTTATTCTGTTTAAGTAAAAACACATAACACTGTGATGTAGCCAGATTCATCACAAATTATATTGAGTAATTTTTGATATACAACTGCCCAGGAATGAATAATGCAAAAAGATAGTTTTCTTTACCACTTTACATTTGTATAGACATATGTTATCTTGCATATCTTCAATTCTTTCCTTTGTTTTTTTTTTTGTTTTTTGGCGGCTGACCAGTATAGCAATTCTTTCTTTTAATCATGGGTGTTTTTGAGCTGAGAAATCTTTACAGAATGCTTATGAGCTGAACTCCACATTACTGACAAGTTGTTTGTAAGGTTTTTGCACATTAAAGCATATCTTTACTGATTTTGTGTATGAAATTGGAGATGGGTTCTCAAAAAATATTTAACCTCAGGTATTAAAATAAAAAAACTTGAGGATGGAGCACACCTTTAAAATATCATTTCTTGGGCTGGCCCTGTGGCTCGCTCAGGAGAGTGCAGCGCTGGTAGCGCCGAGGCCGCGGGTTCGGATCCTATATAGGGATGGCTGGTGCACTCACTGGCTGAGCGTGGTGCGGACAATACTGTGCTGAGGTTGCGATCCCCTTACCGTTCCCCCCCCCCAAAAAAAAATCATTTCTTAAAGGGAAAATGTTTACTTTCTGTTGAAACAGTCTGGGTCCAACATTTTACCTAAGTCTGTAAAGAATATCTATAGAGTCCAATTTATCCAGTCTGACTTAAAGCACCAAAGCACACACAGACCCCATATTCCCTTTGCTATTATCACTTCAGCTGTTATGGAAACAGTGTCAATACAATAAAACTTTATGACATATGTTAAGATTATGATTGTCCTGCCTATGTCAACAGTGTTTCTCTTGTGTTCTTAAGATGACTGCAGCAGTCCAAGTATCCTGATTTCACAGGGAAAAGTGTGAAGGCTGGAAGGAGCAAATCTGTCCTGGTCTCCTTTTTTCTTTTCTTTCTTTCTTTGTTTTTGTTTTTACTTTTAGGAAGAAACCACTCAGACTGTATCCTCTCCTTATTACTCTCTCACAAGAAGAGTAAGAACAATCATCAATGGCTAATGGCAGTTGCAAAATAACACCAAGAGCCTGCTTCATGCTCAGGAAAGAACACTGTGCCTTTTCCTTGTGGTTTTCAGAAACTTCTCTAGTAAAGAGCCATAAAAATTATCCCTGAAAGTATAGTCTTCTTGGTCTCCTTTTGGAGAGTATCAGTGGAGACTTTGCCAGAAAATGACTTAGGCATCATTGGCCAGCTTGGTTATCACATGCTCAATCTGCCATGGAGAATTGCCATGATTGGGAATGGAAATGGAGTCAGAAGAGGAATCCACAGTTTATTACTCCAGAACTCATGTTCCTTCCACTATAACATCCTGCCTCCATGTTATACTTGTGGGCACAAATGCAGGCTCTGCCACTTCCTGGCTGTGGGAACATGGACAAGTTACTTAGTTCTTCTGTGTCTCAGTTTCCTCTTATTATTATTTTATTGGCTGGCTGTTATAAGGATCCGAAATTTTCCCCATTTTTAAAGTAGAGATACTAATACCTACCTCATAGGGTAGTTGTGAGGATCAAATGAATTAATGTATATAAAGTTCTTAGAAAAATACCTGTTACTTAGTAACTACTCAGTAAAGATTAGCAATTATAAGGGCTGGCTGGTTAGCTCAGTTGGTTAGAGTTTGGTGTTGATAACACCAAGGTAAAGGGTTTGAATTCCTGAACCAGCCAGTCAAAAAAAGTGATAATAATTTCCCAGACTTATTAAAAAAAAATGTAGCAATTGTTGCTGCTGTTATTAGCTACACGATCTTGGTCAATTTACTTAACCTGCAATGCTAATTCTCTGGTCCAAATCAAAGACATCCTTAATTATTTAAATATTCTAATTAATCTCTGCTTCCAATTTAAAAAATATATAGTAGCTTTATGAGGTATTGTTCACATACTATACAGTTTACCCATTTTGCTTCCACTTTGTGTACCTACAGTCTTAATTTTACAGATTTATAAAATAAATCATGTCACACCTGATCACAGCCTTCTACTTGTTCTCAATTCTGCTTATAAAGTCAGCACTACTTACCATGGCTTACAAGGCTTTACATGATCTAGTACTTGCTCTCCTTTCCAACCTCATCTGGTAATACACTCCACCTTGTTTATTTGCATCAGCCACGCAAACTTCCTCTTCCCCATTTCCACTTCAGGGTCTTTGCCCCCGCTATTTCTTCTGCCTGGGATGTTCTCCCAGATCTTCCTCATGGCTGCTCCTTTTGGCATTTAAGTGTCAACTTAAGTGTTACTTCCACAGAATGGCTTTTCCTGATAATCTATAGGATTCCCCAGTCATTTCCTAACACAGTGCCTCTCAAACTTTAATGGGCATATGAAATACTTAGGTTTTTTGTTAAAAATGCAAATTTTAGTTCAGAGGCTTGGGGTGGGGCCTCAGATTCTGTATTTCTATTCAGCTTGCTGGGGATGCCCATACTGCTGATCAGAGGCTCTACCATATCACTATTACTTTCATTAGTGTCCTTATCACCACCTGATACTTTCTTGTTTATTTAATTTTTTGTCTATCTTCCCTCTCATTGGAGTAAAGCTCCACAGAGTAAAGAATTTGTTTTGTTTGGTGCTTTTTCACCCATGTCAAGAAAAGTAGCTGATTGGATCCCCATACCGGCCAGTTGCCAAAAACAAAAACCCCAAAAACCAAAAAAAGAATAGTACTGAGATACACTTGGTTCTCAACAAGCATGAGTAGTTTTTTGTTTTTGGTTTTTTCTGGGACAACAAAACCAGGTTTGTTGCTCTGGGTTAAACCAGTGAATTTTTTTTTTTTTAAAAAGCAAATATGAATGAATGAACAAAATTATTCATGGCTTTTTAAGTTATTTGTGTAATTGGATTATTGTAAGCATTAATAAAAAGATTTATGTTAAGTTACTTAACCTAGTCCTTGGCACACAGTAGGTGCTCAAGAAATGTGAGCTATTAATAGACGTTCCTTCTAAAACTCTGAAGTTTTGACAATTCTTCTTAAAATAGTGGTTCTTAACCTGTTTTGTTCACAAACTTGTTTTGAAAATCTGAAGGCTGTAGTAAATTTAGAGGTCTTGCCTCAGAAAAAATGCACACTCACATAATATTCTTTCTTTTTAAAAAATAATTTAATTGACATAGTAATTGTATATATTGTGTATATTTATTGGGTACAATGTGATGTTTTGATGTATGTATACATTGTAGAAAGATTAAATCAAGCTAATTGGCATATCACCTCACCTCCTTATCAATTTTTTGTGGTGAGAACATGTGGGCTGGCCTGTAAGCTCAGTTGGCTAGATCGCACTGTTACAACACCAAGGGCAATGGTTCAGATTCTTGTACTGGACAGCCACCAAAAATAAATAAATAAATAAGTA
Organism: Galeopterus variegatus; assembly: GCF_000696425.1. Lineage (NCBI taxonomy): Eukaryota > Metazoa > Chordata > Mammalia > Dermoptera > Cynocephalidae > Galeopterus > Galeopterus variegatus. Next base: position 10,268 of record NW_007745272.1, read on the forward strand.
AATAAAATCAGTTCTTTTTTTTGGCAGCTGGTCAGTACGGGAACCTGAGCCCTTGACCTTGGTGTTATAATACTGCGCTGTAACAAACTGAGCTAAATTGGCCAGCCTGTCTTTTAGCAATTTTGAAATATACAATACATAATTTTTTTTTAATTTCAAGAGGCTCCCAGACACCTACATCCCTTTAAGTCTGTCATGAACCCTAATTCAAGAGTGTGTTCAAAAAAACCCTCATGTTTATATAACAATTCTTGTTAGGGCTGTTAGTGACAAATTGGGTTGC
>NW_007745272.1:11243-12212 GCF_000696425.1 Galeopterus variegatus
AGCTAAATTGGCCAGCCTGTCTTTTAGCAATTTTGAAATATACAATACATAATTTTTTTTTAATTTCAAGAGGCTCCCAGACACCTACATCCCTTTAAGTCTGTCATGAACCCTAATTCAAGAGTGTGTTCAAAAAAACCCTCATGTTTATATAACAATTCTTGTTAGGGCTGTTAGTGACAAATTGGGTTGCCTCTTCTGCATTATAGCCTACCATGTGCCATTAAGAAGAGCATTATTGTGGTTTATTATATTATTTGTTGCTGTAGTGAGATTAGTTACGTGGAACATATTAGTGTAGACTTTAGGACTGCAGAACTTCAGAAGAATTCTGTTTGTCCCAAACTTATGTTTTAAGATGAAACTTAAAAATTGGGGGAAGTTGCTTCCTTCCCTGCTGATAGTATTCCTGTAAACATGGCCAGTGTTCCTGAAACAACCAGAGTTTCTGTAAGAAGTGTGGCAAGCAATAACCGCATAAATTGACACAGGAAAAGAAGGGCAAGGATTCTGTGTATGCCAAGGAAAAGTAGCATTATGACAGGAGTGGCTATCGTGGTTTGACTAAGCTGATTTTCCGGAAAACAGCTATAAGTATGAAGAAGACTGTGCTGAGGTTTGAATTCGTTGAGTCAATTCCATATCTAAGAGAATGCTGGCCATAAAGAGATGCAAGCATTTTGAACTGGGAGGAGATAAGAAGAGAAAACATGTGATCCAGTTCAAAGCTTTATCTTTTGTTTTATTATGAAGACAATAAATCTTGAGGTTACATTTATTTTTTAAAAATTGGGGGAGGGCTGGCCCCGTGGCGCACTTGGGAGAGTGCGGCGCTGGGAGCGCAGCGACGCTCCTGCCACAGGTTCAGATCCTATATAGGAATGGCCGGTGTGCTCACTGGCTGAGCGCAGTGTGGGAGACACCAAGCCAAGGGTTGCGATCCCCTTGCCAGTCACGAAAAAGACAAAA
>NW_007745272.1:13580-15017 GCF_000696425.1 Galeopterus variegatus
CAGCTGGCCAGTACAGGTTCGAACCCTGGACCTTGGTGGTATCAGCACCATGTCTGACCAACTGAGCTAACTGTCAGCCCTCATCTTGATTTTCTTGTCTGAAAAATGGGAATGAAGTATACACTACTAAAGAAAGATGTTAGGCTACTAAAAATAAAAGTAGAAGTGAAAGACTTTAAGCTTCTCCAAAGGCACATGCCAAGAGAAACAACGTGCTTTGCCCATCATCCTGATATTTCCTAGGAGTAACTTTTAAAAATTAGATATTTTACAATTGTGAACAGGAACACAAAGACAGGAGTAGCTACTGCATTTGGCAAGAATGGGCCTTAGGTGACCTTGGAGAAGTCATCTCACTAGAAGTCTGATCACCGTGGGTTGAGAAGTGAGCAGGATATGAGAATTGGCCACAAAAAGTAAAAGGAACTTTTTGGTGGTTTTGCTGTAAAGGGTTTTGCTATAAAGGGAAGGCAGATGTCCCATGACTGTGGGGTCCTTGTTATTGCTGTTGTTTTTCAGAGATGGGAAAGAGTTGAGATGATAAGTAGAAGGTAGTAGGAGCGCCGGAAGAAGCCTGAGCAGAAGGGTTGGAAGAGGAACGCTTTGGTGGTTGTGATGTGGTTCGTGCCAAAATGACTACCTTAGTGCTAGATAACGGAGCCTACAACGCCAAAATCGGTTACAGCCATGAAAACGTCTCGTTGATTTTTTAGATACTAATATTATTATCACAGAACCATATTTTAACTTNAAAAAAAAAAAAATTGGGGGAAATCAAAGTAAGCACAATGAAACTTTTCCCTCTGACGGTAAAACTAAATAGAAGTAATTGTTAACATTCCATCTAGGAAATTATAATAGATTATTCAGATGTGAGATCACCAAGATATTGACTAAATCTTATAGCAAGTGGGCTGTGGAGTATAGTAAGATCCTCCTGAAACATGGTGTAGGGGAATGGAGTGAAAAAAGGTACAAAATTGAGGTATTAGAAAGAACAGCATAGACGTTTGGGGCCTCTAAAATCTTCCATTTATGTTTGTTGATTAGTGTGTGAAACTTCAGAATGGCATTTTCCCACTGTCCATTTGGAGTACAATAAGACAAATTAATACAAGTCAAAATAGTATGGCAGCAGCATCACATAATTTGTGTACACTGATGTGGTAACAGATTTAATTTAGTGCAGCTTTTGAGAAGTCTTTTGTATTTCAATTTATACAGCTGCTATCCAGGGCTAAGCTAGCCAGTCTGTCAGCCTTGAGTTTCTTGCCTGACTGATTCTGTTTATATCTCTGCTGACTAGCTGAACTGATGCCTCATCTTCAGTGCACCTTGGTTTTTTTTTTCTTTTTCTTTTTTCTTTTTTTTTTGACCAGCTGGCCAGTACAGGTTCGAACCCTGGACCTTGGTGGTATCAGCACCATGTCTGACCAA
>NW_007745273.1:0-1326 GCF_000696425.1 Galeopterus variegatus
GGACCAGCAACGGGATCGCAAACCTTGGCGCTGCCCCCGCGCCTCGCTCAACCAGTGAGCGGGAACCGGTCCATATGCGGGATCCGAACCCTCGGCAGGAGTGCCTCCGCGCTTCCCAAGCGGTGCACCGCAGCAGTGCGCCACCGGGCCGGCCTGGCTATAGAGTTTTTAAGTGCATGGCCAGCTACAAATTTAAGGTAAAGCATCAAGTAATACCAATTTATGTGCATAGTAATTATACTTGATTTTTTATTTTGACTCAAATAACAGAATTTTATTTTTAAATATTATTTGAAAAGTTAATAAAGTAATTTGCTTTATATCATATTTTTGAATTTCAAAAGCAACGAAATTTATTATTAAAAAAACAAGTGACAGGGTCTAGAAAAATAACAAATGACAGGGTCTAGATTCAAACTCAGGTATTCTAAGTCCAGGCTTCCTTAACTGGTCTGGAAAGTGAATTGGGGGGAATCCTTTTGAGCAGCACACTCACCAAATTTAAAGCTTCCAACTTCCTAAGTTATTTTCCGGTTTGTGTCCTGCCATCAGGATTGGCCAGGTATCGACACATACAGTNCTAAGTTATTTTCCGGTTTGTGTCCTGCCATCAGGATTGGCCAGGTATCGACACATACAGTCTAGCAAAGGTCCATGAACGCTTATATGAAACTCCTGGACCAGACGTGTTTTGGAATCCAGAAATTTTCACATTTTAGAAAAGGAGTATGTTGTGTATGCCATATGTTTGTAACACCCCTGAGCAGCATCTTAACGTAGTGCAGAAAACTATGAAATGTAGATTAAGCAAAATAAATGAAGACTATAAAAGGCCTCACACTACTTAGGTCCTGTTTTAATAACTGTCACAATGAATAAGTTTGCACACAATTATTTTTTAAATTTCATTTTCAGAGCTTTGTGGATTTCAAAACTACAGATAAGGAACTGCTGATCTGTATATATTAGAAGGTCATAGGAAGACCTTTAAGGTTTCAATAGGTTCTGATTTTCTTACAGCTTTTAAAGGAAAATAAAACAAAGCACTTGCCTTAGTGTCTAACTCCATTACAACAATGTTCAATAATTTCCTCTCTTGTCCTATTTTCAGTTCTGCATTTCAATGAACTGTTTCTAATAAATACTTATTCATCATTCTTATTTTGCTTTTAAAAATCTCTATCATTCTGTTACAAGGCTTTACACTTTATGCTTAGTTACAGATGGTAACAAAACGTTTGGTACCATTAAAATAGTTTGTTTTAAAATGCTGTTTACAGGGGCCGGCCCGGTGGCGCACTGGATAAGTGTGCCGCTTGGGAAGCG
>NW_007745273.1:2141-7239 GCF_000696425.1 Galeopterus variegatus
GACACGGAAAAAGACAAAAAATAAATAAATAAATAAAATGCTGTTTACAATTCAGTGCTTCTTTCAAAGATTATTTTTGTCTCACTGCAGCACTTTCATTTCCACAAAACAAAATCATGGAAATTGCTTCTCTATTATATGCAGGAATTTAGGACCAACAAGGCTATGTTGTAGTTGTCTAACTACCTAAGGATCCCAAAGGCAGGCTTTCTGGAGAAAGAAACAAATACGTATAGAGAAGTACAGTAAAACCGTGGTGTTTCCTATTTACAGGAATGTATTTGTTCACAGGAAACTTTGGAAGAAGCCCATGGGGCTTTTAAATAACAAGGTATATATATATATTAATTCAACATTTATCTTACTTCATATAGATAATAATCCCTTCAAAGGCACATGTAATATAACTTAGGCTATGCTAACTCTGTGACCAGGATGTTGAAAAAGACACCATGACAATAGAATCCATTTCTATTTAGGGGTTTCTTCCTTTTCCTCAGCTTAAACCCAAGCTGGTGGTCTTAACGAATGCCAGCAGGTGGTTTCCCAATTGCCTAAAAAAGAATAGTTTTTGTAAGTGGTCTTTACATTATGCACAGACACTGATTCTAAACATTAAGGTGTTAATGTAGAGAAAGGCAAAATCTCTCTACATGGTTCCTAACCAAAACATGTATTTGCTTTTCTTAATTTTTACTTTATCTGTATAAGTAAATATAATTTTGAAAGATCTTTTGGGTTGTTTTGTTTTGTACTATGTGCTATGATTAAACAAAACATGCGCTAAAATATATTTCTTATCACTTAGGATTTTATTAAATCAGTATCTTGCAATTTATTACCAGTATATTAAATTGCTATACATTCTTTTCTAGCTACCCTACTTAAGGTGACAAACACCTATCTCTTTTAAGGAAATATACTCTCTCTAGGTTTACTGATCCTTTCTGGTTAAGTAACAATATACAGAAGATATGAGGGTACTTCAAGAAGTTCATGGAAAGATTTGTAGTATCTTTCAATTCTATTTTTCCACGAACTTTTTAAGGTACCCTGGTATTTGTGCAAAAGGCCATCATGATCCTCATGTTGGTAAGATTGTAAAATAAAAACATGGAAGGTTAAAGAACCTGTCTATGATTAGTCAGAGAATCAATGATGGAGTCAGTGTAATATATTAGGTTTGAAGCTGTTTGGCTTTTTAGCGTAGTCTCCAAATTATAAACAACCTACTCTCATGAAACAGTGCCAGCTTTTACAGTCACTGATGCAACTAAAGGAACCATCCCCTTCACTCCAAAACCATGCAGACTCGGCCCCAAAACTCAAGCTGTTGCCCCCACCTGCACCTGGGTCATTCAGATCCCTGGTAAGACGCTGTGAAAAAGAACAGAAAACAGTAAAAGTAAGGAAAGTGTGAGACATTAGAACTTGGAAGTTTAAGGGAGGAGTCTAATTGGAGTTCCCCTCATGAAAATTATTTAACACAAATGTAATGGTCTAATAGCAGTATTTTTTCTTTTATCCAAATTATTTTCATGTTAACCCCTAACCGAGGACAAGCACTGAGGATCTGAGAGGTAGAAAGCAATGGAAGCAATTCTGAAAAAGGACATATTGCTTGAGAAAGAAATGGGAGAGGGAGTTGCCCCCAGTAACATGCTGGGGGTGACGGGGGTTGTTTGTTATCCAGGAAGTTCGAACAGAAATTCAGAGGTAAGAAGGTGCCAGAAACAATCAGCCAAATTTACCATGCATTGGCCCAGCAACCTGAAAAGTGAAATTAATTGGATGTCTCTCTTCCACTAATATGACCATCAACCACCACCATCACCAGCACCAGGAAGTGAGAGGATGACCCTAAATCTGCATTAGGACAACAGATCATTCAGTCAATGACTTTCTGCATTGGCCTGGAAGCCACTCCCAAATTAGCTGTTTGGGGAGTGGTTAAAGGTAGAAACCTCATTCCAAGCCTAAGCCACCAACTTCCACATAAACACTGGAAACACAAATTTTGTTTCAACTGAGGATGGCTACAGGATAGGGCATCCTTATACTTAGGGGATAATCAATAAGGAATATGACCATCTTCCCAGCTTCTTTCTGTTCAAGGGGTGGAGTGGTGAAAATTATGAATATGACATAGATTTTAAAAAGGTCAGATTTGTGGATCTCTGAGAATCTATCCACTTTTAGCCCTACCTAACCTTTAAGTAAAACTAATTTACATACTATGCTCTCAAACAAAAAATTCAACAAAGGCCTCTGTTGAGCCATATTAATTACAACATAAACAGCTCTCCAGGGTAAGAAGCTGGTCATTTCAGGGTAAGAAGCTGGTCATCCCCCTGAAAATATAGGGACAATGGACTAATGTAATGAGGCATAGATATAAAGGCAGTTTTTTTTTGTTTTTTGTTTTTTTTTTGTCTTTTGTCTTTTTCCGTGTCCGGCAACGGATCGCAACCCTCAGCGTTGCCCCCGTACCGGACCGGGGACCGGCAACGAGACCGCAACCCTCGGCGCCGCCCCCACGCCTCGCTCAGCCAGTGAGCGGGAACCGGTCTGTATGTGGGATCCGAACCCTCGGGCGGGAGCGCCGCCACGCTTCCCAAGTGGCGCACTATCCAGTGCGCCACCGGGCCGGCCCTTGTTTTGTTTTTTTACGTCAATATTCCCACATACCTACTCACTGAAATCATAGTGTAGTATAGCAAGGTCCTAAACTGATTATTAGTCAAAAAGCAGTATATGGAACTAAGAAAAAATAGACTGCCTGTGGTACTCCAACTCACACACAATAATGTTTCTCTATGGGATACAGATATTGTTCTTTGTTGACCTATTGGACAATTGACTCTGCAAAATAGGGATGTATTAACATCGTTTCTTTTGTACATGAATATATATATATATATATATATGATATACATGCAACAAAAAATCCAAGTGTAATATAACTACAATCCTCGATTTAACAGAATTGTTAAGAACTTAGAATATTCTACAATCAAGCTACAATATTAATTGATTTTCATATGGATTAAACAAAACATTTCGATTTAAAGAAAAAGACATTTATTTGGAGTCTCAATTACAGGCTTTCACTAAATAAATACCCTTATAATTTATCTCCCATTCTAGTTTTCTTATTTTTATCTAAGTGCATTTATTGTAAACTTGGGCTTTATTCTCAGCAGCTTTGGCCAGCTAATAAGGGACTTAGATAGGATTAAAGAAGATAAACACAGAGGGCAAATGAAGGGTAAAACATGTGTCTGCCAATCACTGAACAGATGAGGTTTGGATGTCTTCAACTTGGCTTTGTAAAACATACTATAACAACCTCACTCCAAGTCTGGCATTAACGTTTGTAAAACAAAACAAAACAGTAATTAACGTTATAAAAATCGCTAAGTTGTTCAAAAAGCAAAACAGAAAAAGATTTCAAAGTAACCAAGTTATATATTACAGAAATTAAAAGAGGAGCTAATACAATGGAAAAACAAAGATTCTATCTTAAAAAAATAAAAGTACAGTGCTCTGTGCTAATATTCACAAATTATTTAAAAACTAAATTAAACGAGCAAACAACAAAAAACCTCACCCAGACAAACAGATCAAACATCCTGCCCAAGGCCAGCTTTGTGGGGGCAGCAGGTGGCCGCCTTCAGGAGAATTTCTTCCTTCCCTATCAAGGCTGTAAAATAACTTTTGTTTCCACCGCTATTTTGACTCGGTGGTTGTTTTTATGATTAAAATAAACCCTTTAACTTTTTGTTCTCTCCGTGAGAATTCCGTTATCACCGAAACAAACGTCTGTTCACACAATTACATAAATCTCTTTCCCTATAGAACTGAGATTACTCACCGCTAAAAACCACTTTTATTGCTCCCGACACTCTCGACCTGTCCCTTAATTAAGGTCTTGTTTACAGTAAAGGAAGTTTCCGTCACTCGCCCTCTGATCTGTCTCCGCAAACCAGGACCCTTAAAAGACCCCTGGGGCCGGCGCACAGCGATGTGCTGGGAGGGGGTCGTCCCGCGCCCCGCGTCTCCGGCCGCCGCGGGCGGGGGTCCCCTGGCACCCCGGGGCTCCAGGAGCCACCCAGCCGCGGGCCCTCAGGGGTACCCAGTGCCCGGATTATGCTTTCACCTGCGCGTCGTGTGGGATGCACCGACGAGGGCTGGAGTCGGGCCCATTGCTTCCTCCTTTTTAATTTCCTAACGTTCTGCGCTCAATTCCACCGCCTCCCGGAGACCCAGTCCCGCCCCTCGCTCCTCCCAGTAGTTTCCTCTCCGGCCACGCAGCACTGGGAGTGGAGGAGACGGGAAGGGTGGGAGGCCCGGGCGGGAGGTCCCTCAGACCGACGAGGGCGGGAAAGCTGACGAGGGGACCTGGGAGGTCACCGACCGCAGTCCGCGCAGGCGGACCCCTCCCGCTCGCTCCGCCCCTTCCAGGGACCCTCCTACCTCCCGTCCTTCGCCTACCGGCGTCCGGGCCCAGTCTCTCGGCTGAGACTGGCCCCGGTAGGACAGGGCGCTGAGGGGACATGCCTGGCTGGCCTCGCAGGACAAGCGCGGGCTGGGTGGGAGGCTGTGCGGCGGCCCCGCGGCGCGCTCGGGATGACCTGCCCGCGCCGGCCGCTTACCTTGCGCGCTCCCTCGTGAGGCTCCGGCGTCTTGTGTGTCTCATCTCCTAGGAAACGGCGGGGGCGCGCTCAAGCCCCGCCTCCCCGTGGGCGGGGCTTCAGAGCACCTGCACCGTTCCATGGAGCTAGTGCTCTCAGCCGGTTAGATTTGGGGCTTGGGAGAGCTTGATTATCTTTCCAGTCGTTCTTTATCAGTTGGCTTGTTTGCCCTTTGTTTTTGCTCCGATCCATTCTACAAAGTCTTGATTAATTAAATCTGGTTAACAAACTGGGCAGGGCAAGAGAAGGGCACATGTTTTCCTCACACTTGTACTTTTTTACGTATATACTGCCTGAGAAAAACTGGTCTTGTATTGCAGTTCCTTATATTGGTCAATTACTCAGGTATGTGTGATCTCCTGGGCTGCACTTCTAAGATCGTTTTCATTATTCATTCAGAGAAC
>NW_007745273.1:8731-10410 GCF_000696425.1 Galeopterus variegatus
GAAAAAGTAAAGTCAGGGAAGTAGTAGGAGATCCCTGATAAAAATGGTATTTCAGGATGAGAAAAGGTGGGTTTTCAAAAGGAAAGCAGGAAACAAGGGGGGAAACAAGACGACGACAGGCGGCACATTATATCATCTGAAGATTCAAAACAACGAGATCATGCAAAAAGCATCATTTTTTTCACATTGTTGTGACGGGAAGAATAGAAAGTCCCTGAGTACTCCCAACCCCTTTGAAAGGCACTAGTACCTGAGCAGGAGCAGTAAACATACATGAAAGACAAAGTTGGCCCAATGGCACATCCCATTTTAGCATAGCATCTAGCAGACTAAGCCTTGCACCAGTGACAATGTGGCTGAGCTGAGCAAGGGACTAGAAAATTAACCAGGGGACCTGTGAAGGGGCCAAAGTGGTCCCAGGTCAGTAATGCCACCTGAATCCCAGAAGAAGAAAACGCAAATCATCTCTGAATAATGCAGCCCCAATTTAGGCCTCCAGGTTTTTCACAAAATATGAGGTCATGACCACAGAAGAATGAACCCCGTTGAATGAGAATCGACAGAAAAAGCAACAATATACTCAGACTTTCAAGGATTTCAGAAATTGGAAATATCAGCTTGAATATAAAATAGTTGTGTATAAAATGTACACAGAAATAAAAGATGGGATCACAAAAGTGAACAGAAATCAATGAGGAATATTAGAAAAAGAATTAAATAAACTGTTAAAAACGAACACCATAACTGTTAAAATTTTTAAAAATGAGTTAAGCAATATATTAGAACCAAAGAAAAAATTAGGAAACTGGCACAAGATCTGCAGAAACCACCCAGAATGTAGCATAAAGAGATAAGAAGATAGGAAACACTACTGAGAGATTAAGAGAGATGATGGACAGAATGAGAAAGTCTAATATATGTCTAGATANGATAGACGTGCTTGAGGCTGTCTCACAGCTTAAAGTAAAGTAGGCAGGCAAAGTACAAAGCGTAAGTTAGATTGTGGAGGTCTCACATGCCCAGTTATGAAGTGGAAGCCTTAATATGTCACTGGGGGAAACCAGTGAAGAACTTCCCACAGAGGAGTGACATGTTCAGATTTGCATTTTAGAAAGATTACAAGAGCAGCAGTGGGTAGGGTGGATTTCAGCAGTGACTGGTGGTGGCGAGAGAAAGAAAAGGAGGCTATTGCAATTGATTGAAAAGAAATGATGCGGATCCAGTTGTAGGAGTGATGGTGGAAATAGGACAGCCAGGGGAGAGAATTCAAGGGACATTTAAGAATTAAAATTGACAGGCCCGTCTGGCTTAGAATAGTAGTGGATAATCATGTCCACAACCAAGTTGGGAAAGATTGGAAAACAAACAAATTTGGGGGTAGGGGGTAATGGGGTTTACAAGAAGGCAATTTAAAATATAGATTTGTAACTTAGGGTTCTGTCCGAGTTGGAAATACAGAAATATTAGGATACTGTGGATGAAGCCATGGGTGTGATGAGATAAACTGTGAAGGGAAGAGAGGGCTGAGATTCTGACAAACTGCGTCTTCTAAAGTGTGGGGAAAGAAGAGCGAAGATGAAGGACAGAAAAACAGAAAAAGTAAAGTCAGGGAAGTAGTAGGAGATCCCTGATAAAAATGGTATTTCAGGATGAGAAAAGGTGGGTTTTCAAAAGGAAAG
>NW_007745273.1:11197-15016 GCF_000696425.1 Galeopterus variegatus
AGCAGAGAGAAAAGAGAGATGAGCTACAAAGGAATAGCGATTAGCCTGTCAGTGGACTTCTCAATAATAAAAATGGATGACGGAAGATGAAATGAAAATCTCTATTCAAATGAAAATAATATAAATGTCCCCTTAAAGTAATGAGAAGAAATAAATCTCAAAGTACTAGAATTGTATGTAAGAGAACTATCTTTCAGGAGCAAGGGCAAATAGAGAGTTTTTAAAAACAAAAACAAAAATGGTGACTATTCACCACAAACTGACCTACTGTAAAGAAACTTTTTTTTTTTTTTTTTGGCTGCTGGCCATTAGAGGGACCTGAACCCATCACCTTGGTGTTACCAGCACCAGGCTATCCCTAAGTGAGCCACCAGCCAGCCCTTAAAGAGACTTCTTTTTTTTTTAACTTTTTATTTTGAAAATTTTTTTTAATTTCAGAAAAATTGCAAGAGCAATAATTCAACTCCAGTGTAGCCTTTACACAGATTCACGTATTTTTAACAGTTTACATTTTCAGAAATGAATCTCTGTCTCCCCCCCTCTCCCTCTACTTCCACCCAGGTTTGTGATTGATTGACTGATTGACTGATTGATTGATTGATGTATGTATGTATGTATTTATTTATTTATTTCAAATATTCACGAGATACAAAGCTGATTGTCCCCCCTCCTGCCCATGATGTGGGGGCCAGATTCACATTGTGGACATACCCATTACCAGAAATTGCTTTTGTACCCTTTGTCCCTAAAGAGACTTCTAAAGGCTATACTTTAGGATGAAGGAATGTCATTTCAGGAGGAGGGTCTGGGGTACAAAATGATAAGATGAGTACAGAAATCATTACATATAGGAATGTATACTCTCAGTGTAAAATATTAACAGGCCAATTTATGGAGTTGAAAATATGAACTAAAATATCCGATGACATTAGTACATACTTTGAAGGAGTGATCAGAATTAAAGACAGCTAAGGTCCTTGCAGCATTTGGTGGCCTGTAAGATGGTATCTTTAGCCTTTGTTAGGTGTCCATGTGTTCGCTGCTACTGTGGTGTCATTATTTCTAGACTCTTTCAGTGGACAGAGCTAGGAAATATTTTTTAATGAGTTGTGCTCATCATGCCACCTCCAACTTAAACTTGGCACCACACACTTTCTCCTTTTCTTCCTCCATTCTATATCTTTCTCTCTTTTCTCCTGAACTATAACCCTAATCTTCAACAACATCAATATATACTCAATTCTACCACACGGACAAATCGTGGTGGAATTACTGCAGCAATCCACTATCGACAATAAATCTGCTAAGTAAATGTCAAGATTTCTTTGCAGTTTCATTTATCCTTAACATGTATCCCACTGAAAATATACTGTCAGTTCTGTTTTCAGAAGTTTCTTCAAATTTTTGTTGTTGTTGGCCTACATAAATAAGGTAAATTATAGTTACATTTGTTTCTATTTGTATTCAATTTTAGTGTTTCTTTTTTCAATTATGTAGTAAAACAAATACAGAAAAGTGATTTTTTAAAAAAACTATAGGAAGAGAAATAGGATGCTTCTGTATGAGAAGGCTCAGTACTATGCATATGCAAATTCTCTAAAAGTGATCTATAAATTCAATGAATTCCAATGGAAACCCCAACAGGGATTTTCTAGGAATTAATAAGCTGATTCTAAAATTTAAATGAAAGAACACAGACCTAAGAAGAGTTAAGATACTCCAGAAAGAGAATAGAGTGGCACAACTGCCCTATCATATATCAAGACATTATTTTTAGAAAGCAATAATATTATACAGTATGGATGCAGGGATAGAAAAAGATGTCCAAAGGAATAGAATCGAGAGCTCAGACACAAACCAGGCATACAGGGGAATTTGACGTATTTCAGAGGCGTCATTGCAGCCCACTGGGGAAAAGATAAACTATTCAATCAACAACATAAGTAATCCTTTTAGAAAAATTGAAATTCGACCTTCATTTCCTAAGTAAGCTTAAAGATGCTTCCACTTGCCCAATTTGAAATAATTTGAGCATCAAAAAGAATGATGGCAATAAGTTATGTCACATTAAATTTTTTAAATTGATAGGTAAAAATTGTGTGTATTTATGTTGTACGTGATGTTTTGATATATGTATACATTGTGGAATGGCTAAATTTTAGAAAGCAATAATATTATACAGTATGGATGCAGGGATAGAAAAAGATGTCCAGAGGAATAGAATCGAGAGCTCAGACACAAACCAGGCATACAGGGGAATTTGACATATTTCAGAAGTGTCATTGCAGCCCACTGGGGAAGAGATAAACTATTCAACCAACAACATAAGCAATCCATATGGAAAAATTGAAATTTGACCTTCATTTCCTAAGTAAGCTTAAAGAAGCTTCCACTTGCCCAATTACAAATAATTTCAGCATCAAAAAGAAAGATGACAATAAGTTATGTCACATTAAAATTTTTTAAATTGATAGGTAAAAATCGTATGTATTTATGTTGTACGTGATGTTTTGATATATGTATACATTGTGGAATGGCTAAATCAAGCTATTTAACATGTGCATTATCTCACATACTTACCATTTTGTGGTGAGAACACTTAAAATCTACTCTCTGCACTCTTCGGGTGCACAATATATTGCTATTAACTAAAGTCACCACGATGCACAGTAGATATCTTGAACTTACTCCTCCCATCTCAACCAACTTGAACTCATAGGTTGTTTAGCAGCATGTTATTTAATACCCATGGGTTTGTACATTTTCCAGACTTTTGCCTGTTATTGCTTTCTAGTTTTAATCAGTTGTGGTCTGAAAGTATACTTGAAATTCTTCCAATTTTTTTAAAAAAATTGGCTTATTTTACTTAACATAATGTCTTCCAGGTTCATCCATGTTGTCACAAATGACATGATATACCTATATATATACAATGGAATACTATTTAGCTTTAAATTATATCACATTAAATTTAAAATATTCATCAATTCCTGNAAAAGAGAAGTAATAAATTAGGGTATATTAAAATTAATATACCAAAAGACACAGAGGGAAATGGTAAGTCACAACTGGAGAGAAAATATTTGAACTAGATACAATCATCAGAGAATTAATTATATTTTATGTCCTAATCAATACATAACAAATATTCTGAATGCATATGAATTTTACATATCAAAAGAAAGACAACAAACCCGATAGAAAAATGAAAGAATATGCATTTCACTGTAAGTACTAGAGGTGAATAAACCCACTAGAGTGACAAAGGTATTGGCAAGAATATAGTGGAATAGGGGCTCTTATGGAGTGCTGGCAAGTGTAAGCTGGCACAGCCAATGTTGAAGTTGATACTCAATTACCTGTGATCTGGCAAATCCATTTGCAGGGAGATTTAAAAAAAAAACATGCCCAGGCCACACCTCAGACCAATGAAATCAGAATTTCTGAGGATGGGACACTGGCATCAGTGTTATTTAAATATCCCCAGTACAAATATCCAAAGTACAGACAAGGTTGAGAATCAGTTCCTTACACTGTACTCGTATATGTGCACCCGGAGGCATATACCAAAAGGTTCACATACACAATAGTTGTAGTAGCAAAAAGTGAAAACTGCCTGAATGTCATCAGCAGGAGAATGGACAGATCAGTCGTGGTTTAGCCACCCGAAGGAATATTACAGTCATGAAAATAAACATCACAGAGTCATCTTAGAAACATAATACTGAGTGAAATATAAATGTTACACAAAGCTATATGTAGTGTGCTGCCATTTAACAAAGCTTAAATACAAGCAAAACTAAACAGAACATTGGTTAG
>NW_007745274.1:0-627 GCF_000696425.1 Galeopterus variegatus
GACTAAAGAGGCCATCTATCATGCCGACAAGTTCATGTTTAAAACTTTAGAGATTAATTTCTTCCTCGCCCTGCCAATTAATTGACACCACCCTGGCAGGGAGCATGGCTTGTCGCGCAGACCTTTGCCAGTCTTCTGTTCCTGGCCTTAGTCCCTTTGCTGCCCCTCACCCCAGCTCCCTGCTCAGCCCTGCACAGGCCAGAGGACAAGCCAGAGTGCCAGAGACAGAAATGTCAGTGTGGAAGCAATCCTAGGGACCATCTGGCCCAGCTCCCTTGTTTTAGGGTGAAAGAAACCAAGCACAGAGAAGTAAAGCAACTTGCCCCAGGTCACACAGTGCAGGCGATGGGGATAAAAAGATGGCAGCACATGGTGCCTGCCCTCGGGGAACTCTCACAGGGCACAGAAAGGAAATAATCATTTTTTTGAGTGTTGGGGGTTTCACCTGCAGAGGTTTCATCCTCACAAAACTCTGATTGGAAGGTATACCAATCTCCACTTTACAGATGGAAAACTGAGGCTCAGAGAAATTGAATAAATTTCCCAAGGCCGAGCATCTAACAAGGGCCATAATCAGAATTCAGATCTGGGTCTCACTGTCCTCAAAGTGTAGCTCTCTCCTGTGGC
>NW_007745274.1:2408-2740 GCF_000696425.1 Galeopterus variegatus
TGAGTGTTTTCTGTTGCTATAACAGAATACCACAGACTGGGTAATTTATAAAGAAGAGAAGGTTATTTAGCTCACGGTTCTGGAGGCTGGGAAGTCCAAGAGCATGGTGCTGGCATCTGGAGGGACCTTCTTGCTGTGTCACCCCATGGCAGAAGGGCAAGAGAGCTGGGGGAGCTCGCTTTTATTACGAAGTCACCCCCATGATAGCAACTTTAATCCACTTATGAGGACTAAGTTCCCAACACCTGAAGCTTTGGGGGACACATTTAAACCACAGCACCCTCCCACTCACTGTCCTCCCTCTGGCAGGTGAGATCACCACCACGTCTCTG
>NW_007745274.1:5761-6620 GCF_000696425.1 Galeopterus variegatus
ATATATATATACGTGGGTCCCTGTTAATACCTTTGAGAGGGCCCCCTGGGGCCTGGTAAGGCCTCATAAGGGCTTGGCTCCCAGTGAAGGTCGAGACTGTGGCCTAAGTGTGAGGAGAGGTGTCTGCGGGAGGGAACAGCTGACCCAGAGTGTCAGGTGACATCCGGAGGTGACATTTGAACAGGGGCTGGTCCACCTCCTGACTCATCTCCTGCCACCCTTCCTATACCCACCACGTGTGCGTGAACTCGTACACAGGGCTTTGTTGGTTTCCTGTGCCCACTAAACTCTTTCTCACCTCAGAGCCTCTGCACAAGCTCTTCCCTCCCCCAGAATGCTCTCCTTCCTCTACTCCCCCACCCCTGCTCTTTCCATGGCTGGCTCATTCTCCTTGATCTGTCACCTCTTTTAGAGAGCCCCTCTCTGACTGCGACCTAAAGCAGCTCTGCCCCCTCTCCCTACTATGTCCTTCAGAGCTGGTTCCACGACCTGTGCTTAGTTGTTCATTAGGTTGCTGGCTTATTAAGAGGCAGTACAATTTAGTGGGTAAGCAGGCAGCGTCTGCTACCAAAACGCCTCGGTTCTAATTCCAGCGACGCCACTTGCCAGCTGTGTGACCTTGGGCANGGATTAGAAGCCACCTGGCCCAGCCCTTATTCCTCTGCTGGCTCAAAGGGCACTCTGGCAGGTGGCACGAGTCCTGAGGAACTGGAGAGTTCAGGTGGGACAGGAGAAGGCACTGTGCCTGTGCATCTGGCTCTGCAGGAAGGCTGCCCACCCAAGTCCGAGCAGCCCGGGGCTGGTGGTGACTAGCCTGTCTGCCCCTACTCCTCACCAACCATGCCCAGTAGGGACAAGG
>NW_007745274.1:12299-12592 GCF_000696425.1 Galeopterus variegatus
GTCCGGGTTGTGTGTCAGGATGCCAGGGTGGGTAACCTTGGCAATTCCCCACAGGCCCACTCTGCCTCAGTTTCTTCATCCGTAAAAGGAGAGTGTTTTTTGACTGGTCCCTGGGAACATCCAGTCTCTCCAGCAGAACATTCTCCCCAACCCCCCAGCAGGGGGAGCTGAGATCTAGGGAATGAAAGCCAGTCCCAGGGGAAAAGTCCCCACTAGGAGGGGGTGGGGTGAGAAAGCAAGTGAACCCCCAAACCCAGTTCTCTGGGGCTCACCGACAGCAGAGGAAAGAGATG
>NW_007745274.1:14770-15015 GCF_000696425.1 Galeopterus variegatus
CCCTCAGGGTCATGAGCAGGCAGGGAGTTTGCAGAGCCCCTTATCTTCTTTGGAAGGCCAAAGTTTTGATTTGCAGCTGGAAAGGAGACTCTCCACTCCCATGGGCCTGGGCTAGCAATGGAAGGGCATCGCCTGGGAAGAGGCAGCTGGGATTCCCAGACTCCCTAAGACTCCTCATCCCCTTGGGGCTCTCAGGCTAATTCCCACTGTCTTCACCCTCTATGGGTTCAGGGTCGGGAGGCGGG
>NW_007745275.1:0-3347 GCF_000696425.1 Galeopterus variegatus
AAGGGGTGAGGTCCCTTTCTGTCTTTGCAATATTTTAGTGGATTGCCTATGATTTGCATCATATTCTGATTTAATGCTAATTCAATAATAAAACTGTTTTTTTTTCTCTACTAACTTTGTGGAGAGGTTTTCTGGGCTGGGAAAAGATTTTGTTTTTAATTATATTTTGCCAGTATCAACAATATTACCCCCACCCCACCCCACTCAAACACAATTCACACAATTGCTACAGAAACAGCCTGCAGCAAACCTGGGGACTGAGTGAGGCAGTTACTCACGTAGTGGATCCTTACGTGCTGCAGTGGTAACTCTGAGTATTCCTCATGCTCACAGAACAAGGGGGACAGAGCAACAACAGGTAAAAATGTGCATCACACTCTGAGAACATACACATGTGGCCATCATACAAAACAGGCAACAGCATCTAATTTTGTCAAAATACTGCTTATTTGCCAAATAGGTAGTTATGCCCTACTCAAAACTTGAAGGGAAATAGCAGGCAGTGTTTACTGTAAATTGACCCAAGCCGACATGGCCATTCGCAAAGTGTAGGTTCTTTTTGGTATTGCTTGCCCCCACCTGTGAGCTGTGGGGCTGGTCTCCTTTTTCACAGTAAATTGTCTTGGCTCAGTCCGTGATGAGAGCAAGTTAAAGACCCAGTCTGGCCTCTGGAGACACCATGAGCTGGCAGTTGCAAAGGCGTGCAGCCCATTCTGAAAGCTCCTGACATGCAATGAAGGTCATGGACTCACACCTCGAATGAAGGGCTCCTTGTGTGTGGCCCCAGGGTTAGATAATTATTTGAGGGGTGTTCATTATCTCTTCCCTCCGCATTCCTAATCATTGCTTCACAGACAGAGAAGAGGTCTTTGAGAAGGGGTAAGAGCTCAGAATTGAAGTCAGGCAAGAACGTGGCGGGAGTCCTGTTGCTGGTTTCTCACCACGTTGTATCGTGTGACAGAAAGACTCTTGGCAATAACTATCCCGAGTCACACTAATTGACAATTAGCTCTATGCCATGTTCTTCATTAAATTGTCTTCTGTAATCTTACAATAACCCTATGAAAGGACCCCAATTGTGGGTGAAGAATCTGAGGCATGGAGAGATAGGTGCCCATCCATAATCACA
Organism: Galeopterus variegatus; assembly: GCF_000696425.1. Taxonomy (NCBI): domain Eukaryota; kingdom Metazoa; phylum Chordata; class Mammalia; order Dermoptera; family Cynocephalidae; genus Galeopterus; species Galeopterus variegatus. The sequence continues at coordinate 1,130 of NW_007745275.1, forward strand.
GAGCAGGTAGTATCGGAGTCAGGTGGGCTTTGAGCCCAGGGGCCGTGACTGCAGAACCTGCACACTTACCACTCAGTCAAAGGCTTCAGGACAGGAGCCCATGTGTGGGTGTCCAGAGTAGTGGAGAGAGCTCCAGGTTATAGCAGGGTCATTTCAAACTGTGTCTCTTATGAACACCAATTTCCAGGTTGCAGGAGACTTGTGGACAGAGCTTTCCTTCCAGGATGCTTAAGGCCTCTGCCCAACAAGAACTGTGGTATAAAATAAACACAACATATTTCCTGTTCTGTAGCAGTGTGCAGGGAGAAACAGGTAGCGTCACACAGACTGAAAGCGTTCCTTTGTTGCATTGCATAGGTATTTGACATCTACAATTAGTCCGAGCATTATCCAGACCTCCCTAAAGAGAAAGGGCTCCATTTAGTGCCCTCTAATGCATCTCAGGAAGAAAGAGTTGATTTTTCAGGAGGCAACAGTGGAAAAATGATTTATCCTGGAGATTTACTGGAAATTGGTGGTGTGATTTGTTCCTTCTCTCAATTTCTGGGACACTAAACAGGAGCAAAACCTCCCACTGCCACAAAGAGTGAGTTATATATATATATATATACGTGTGATTTTATGTACTTGCTCTTTTCTTAAACTCACTCACTTTTTTTAAACCTCTCTCCAACCCCTCTCCCCCTTCTCTCTGCCCCCCACCCCTTGCAACCCTAGGTCTGTTCTCTCCCTCTGACCTTTTCCTTCCGTGTAACATAAAGTGCCCATTTCTTTCCAATAAAAAGAAAAAAGACAAAACAAAGAAGCTGAACTGCATTTTCTTCTAACAGTTATTTTGGCAAATGTATCTCCTTTGACGTGTACTTCTTGTGAAATCCCAACAAAAATGTTCTGTGTGTAACATAAGGACAAGAGAGATACCTGATTTTTAAGTGGAAATGGCAGTGTTCCTTGTCAGTATCCTGAGAGTGTTTGAGGTACGCAGCCAGAGAGCTCTCTCATCAAGAACGGAAAGGGAAATTCTTACAATATAGAAAGTGTTGAGAAAGCACAGTCATCAAGCACGGTTTTCCTTTACCATGTATATAACAGATTGGTTTTCTTTCTGTTTCTTTTCACAGAAATTAATAGCCTTGGTAGTTCCTCTTTTGGATTCAAATTCAAAGTTGTCTGCCTTGAAACATTTTATGAAAGTCTTAATTATTAAAGCAGGTACTGATCGGTCTACAATTGTGAAGTAGAAACTACTTAAAGAAAACCTGCTCACTCCATGGGGAGCTCAACTCCTCCAGAGATTAAAACTTCTGAAACAATGTCTGATACTAGGTACTAATGTGCACCCTTAAAATACTAGATAAAAATTGCATATTTTTTTACATTTAAGTTTTACATATCATCAATTCATATATGAGGATCATTCTGAAATGTGTGGTCAGGTAAGAATCTTTACTATGAAATACTTTATCCAGAGAAGCCAATTATCTATCATTTGGCTTTTAAGATACTGCTGTTATAATAAATTCTAGTGTTCACACTTAGAAGAATAAGGATGTTTGAAACTTTCCTACCTTCACAAAGCCATCTGATTCTTATTTCCCTGTAGAACTTTTATAGAAAATGAAGTCTTAACACTGTATCAGATCTGAACAACTCGTTTTTCTCAAACTTTTGAGAGGTGTTATCAGGGCTTTGACCCCTTAAAAATAATATAAAAAATGGTTATGTACCCCTTTGAGCTCAAAAATAATTTCTCAGCAACATTTTGTACAAATCTCACTTCTTAATTTAATCCTGGTTTAGTGTTGTGATTTCACTTTGGAATAAATTTATCAGAGATTATTTCTAATAAATTGATGAGGTTGAATTAAAGCCTTGTAATTATACGTTCAAAATTAGTTTTGTTGCCAGGGTTTTGACTCTGTTTTATAGTAATGAAAAGATAAAGGGACAAAGATCTGACATCTCTCTCTCTATTTCTTCCAAGGGCCAGAGTTACTGGGGTAGAAACCACGTTACATATGAAGAGCAGCATGTCTCTGTACTAACAGCTCCATATTCATTTGTTTATTTCACAGAGCTTAGAACTTGTGTCCTTTATTTATTTTTTTTTTTGGATGTAGATGCTTTCATTTAATATTACATCATTACATCATTAGTTTTTTTTATGTTGTCACATCATCTTGATAATATAAGTGTTTTCTATGTTGAGTAATTTAAA
>NW_007745275.1:6935-9522 GCF_000696425.1 Galeopterus variegatus
CAACAGAGTGGGAGAAAATATTTGCAAAATACATATCTGACAAAGGACTAATATCCAGAACTTGTGTCCTTTAATAGTCCAGGGGCTGGAGATACAGAGACGGCGTATCAGTCCTTGACCTTGAGAATCTGGTGAAGGACAGAGAAGCAGAATGCAATGGGAGCCCAGAGGAAGGGTGCCTGGGAGGGGCTGTGCAGAGTCATGGAGGTAAACACGGGTAATGATAAAGATTCAGGGCAGTTAGTCAGGCAAAGGGGAAGAGAGGCGAAGGCCAGGGAGCAAGGCATTCCACTGAGTGAAAACTTGGCACAACCAGCAGACAGCAAGGAAGACGCAGAGGGAACCAGGGCTGCAGGAGGCCTAGAGGCTGGTGATAATGAGAGGCAGGCAAAGGCTAGACCAGAATAGCTTTATGTGATATTCTGCACCTCTATCCCCAAATGGTGAAGGCTCACTTTACAGGTGCCTTAAAAATAGTGGTTCATTAATTCAAGTAAGATGCCTTGTTCATAGGTGATAATGAATCATGATAATATATTTTAAGAATTTATACCATTTAAAAATGTATATGTATGTACTATACATATATATAATTATTAATAATCCTCACAGCTAATATTACTGTAGTCAATAATTTACATATGCTCTTAAGATGCACAAAGCAGTATTATGATAATTAAATGAACATGAGGTTTTTTGGTTTTTGTTTAAATCAGATGTAAACATTTTTCTCTTAGTATATAGAATGGAACAAAGCTTTTTATTTTAATATTTTGAATATTTAATTGACATATAATCATTGTACATATTATGGGGTACTGTGGGATATTTCAATATGTGTATATAATGTGTAATGATCAAATTAAGTTAATCAATATGTCCATTTATCATTTCTTTGTGTTAGGAACATTTGAAAGTATACAACATATTGCTAATTCTAGTCACCATATTTTGCCTTTTAAAAAATATGTAAAACTTAGTCATAAACAGGAAATATCTCTTATGTCGTTTGAAGGCTTCTGCCTCTTCTCAAACTTCACTTTATCACAATTACTGTTGCTTATTTAAAACAGACTTAAGCTAAATGGCGATGAGTGGTTCTATGAGTTTAAATGGCAATGAGTGGTTCTATGAGTCTGTCTGGTGCTTCTCCAGCAACACCTGGGCTTATTCTAGGCAAGATTTGGTGCCCAGCTCCACTCATTGCTGTCCAGCACTGGCTGTTCGTTTGAATCAGCTGGAGGGTTTTTAATGTAGTATATAAAGCAAGAGAGAAAATGATGTTTTGCTTTTTTGATAATGATGTTCTAGAACAAAAATATAATTACAAAGTTGAGAGACCAATTAGCAAATGTAACCTCAAGCTCTACTATTTATCACTCTGGCCTGTATAATCAACTTTACTTTAGAAAAAACAAAGGATGGATTTCTTGACTTTTAATTTACTTACACCAAGAGCTCAAAGAAACTTCTAAAACCCCAGAAGTTAATAATTCATATACTGACCTATAAGTTACTGGATCAATGACATTCAAACAAAATTATACATAACCTGAAAATCCACATTTTACTAAAGAAGACTTATCTATCTCAATAACTTTTTTAAGGAAGTTTAATCTTTTATTATTAGATTGCCTTTTAATAAGATGGCATGACTTGACATGGAAGCATAGAGATTTGTGAGTAATTAAAAAGCAAAATAGAACTGTTCTTTTCAAAACTTCATGTTAACTACTATTTCTAGTTGTTTAAAATAAGATCATCTTGCACATTCCCATGATCTTAGTCACCAGGATCATCCCTGTGCATCCAGGCCAGGCCCACCCTAGTGGACCTCAGTGCCAGAACCGTCCCTACAGATTCAGAATCAGGCTCATCCCTACGTATCTAGGCACCAGGCATACTACAGTGCCAGGCCAGCCCCCACAGGTCCAGACTTAAAGCCTGCCCGAGAGCTAGGTTGGCCTTCATGAGTCTAGGCTTCATGTATGCCCCTGTGAACCCAGGCTTCAGGCCTGCCCCTGCAAACCTAAGCACAAGGCTGATTCCTGTTGATACAGGCACTAAGCCCATTTATCTGCTGACTTAAGCCCCAGTCCAGCCCACGCAAGTCATTCAGCAGCAAGCCAGCCTACCTGAGGATGCCCCAGCAAACCCACTCATGGAGTCCAATAGCTGGTCTACCCATAACATCTACAGAGACTTATTGGTGAAGGGCTTTCTCTGACAAAGCCAGTCAGGAGACTGAAAGAGGTGCCTGTTTTTCAAATATGCAGACACCAAAACAAGGCAACAGAGATAAAGAATAATCAGAGAAATGTGGCATCACCAAAGAAACAAAATATAGCACCAGTACGCAACCCAAAGGAAATGGAAATCTACAGCTGTCTGGCAAAAATTCAAAATAATCATCTTAAAGATCATGGACTAGAAGAGAACACAGAAACGTAACTAAATCAGGAAAACAATACATGAGCAAAATGAGAAGTTTAATAAAGAGAAACCATAAAAGAGAACCAAACAGAAATTCTGAAGGTAAAGAGAAAAATTACTAAACTGAAAATTTCACAGAGTGTTCCAACAGCAG
>NW_007745275.1:14551-15013 GCF_000696425.1 Galeopterus variegatus
AAAAAAAAACATAAAAGCCATCCAAATTGGAAATTTAAGAAGTTAAATTGTCTTTGTTTATAGACAACATGATCTTATATATATAGAAAATGCTAAAGACTCCACCCAAAACTGTTAGAACTAATAAATGAATTCAGTAGAGTTGCTCTGCCTCTAACAAGCATGTCTTGTCTGTACCTCTTCATACATCTAACCTTAGAGCCTAAAATCCTTTTTCCCCACATATTTGATGATTTTGTCAATCTCTCCCATTTCCTGGTGTTTTAGTCCGTTTTGTGTTGCTAAAACAGAACTACCTGAGACTGGGTAATTTATAAGGAAAAGAGGTTCATTTGGCTTACGATTCTGGGACAGCTGCATCTGGCACGGGCCTCAGGCTGCTTCTACTCATAGCGGAAAAACAGCAGGCAGCCAGCGGGTACAAGCAGATCACATGGTGAGAGGAAGCAAGAGAGAGAGAGA
>NW_007745276.1:0-516 GCF_000696425.1 Galeopterus variegatus
ATTAAAATAAGAATGTAAACTCTGAATTCTCTTTTTAGGAAGTTCAGTTTGAGAAATAGTTTAAGTACTTTTGGAGGAGGAATTTGTAACACTTATTTCAGAAAGAATGTAAAGTACTTATTCACTAAAAGTCTTAGAAGTGAGTGCTAGTTTTAAAAATAAGGTCCCAATCCCAATTATAATCATTCCTGAAAGAACTCACCTCTTAAGACTTGTACTTCTCAATTCCCATTGTTGCCTCTCCCCATCTGTTTTTTTCACCTTCCTGGAGAATACGAGAGCTGTGCATACTGCTGGACTATGAGCAGAATATTTATAGTAGTTATTGAGAAATGTCCAGTGTAAGCCTTTTATGAAATAATTCCTTTGTTGTAATAAATAAATCAAAGTTTCCCAGCCTCATTAGACTTATCCACGTAGGAAAGAAATAAAAGAACAGATCTGCACTTGGTCAGAGCAACTAAAAGGACAGATTTAGGGATAAGCCCCAGATACTGACATTTTTGATATTTTAGG
>NW_007745276.1:2942-4137 GCF_000696425.1 Galeopterus variegatus
GTGAGTGATGCTTGGTAATTGCCACCACTCTTGGGTTTCCTATGTGTCAATGGGCCTTTGGCATATGAAATTTTTAAAGAATATTGCAATTAAAAATAATTATAATATGGAACAAGCCAAATACTGAAAAATATCATTTTTATGCAGATGGACAGCTAGCTGTATAGTTAAACTGCTGTTTGTCTGTATGTAAAATATTTATAATAGATATAATTTGCAGAAACTACTAACTCTCACTATTTCTAAGAAACATTGCAAATGTGCTAGTTTAGCTTTCTAAGAAACATTGCAAATGTGCTAGTTTAGCTTTGAGGCTAGTATAATTGGCTCTGGAGACAGATAACGTGGGCTTGAACCACAGCTTTATCATTTATTTGTTGTGTTACCTTGCATAGATTATTTGACTCTCTGAGCTTCAAATTTCTGATCTTTATATATAATGGGTGTAAGAGTAGAACAGGTAAGGTTATTTTGAGGATTAAATGAATTAATAAACATAAACAACTTAGAACAGCACCTGGCGTAGAGTAGGCTTTTCAGTAAGCTGTTATTATTTTTTGTTATTTCTTTTTGTTTTATGCCTTGTTTATGACAGAAGTGGTTACTTAGCTTCCTGTTTTAAGAGGTAGGGCTGATGGGAGCTGGCAGTCTTAGAGAAAAGTAAAACTGAAAGTCAGTGGGAATTTTTTCTTGCCAAGGAGTTAAATGCCAGAGGCTAAATTCATGTGGTAGGATAGGGTCCAAACCCTTGCAAAGCTTATGGAAGAATGAGGGAAGGGAGTTAAATTTAAGACAGAAACAATATGAAGTCATGTCCTTGGGCAGTGGGTAGCCCTCCTTTAGAAATCTTAGGGAACCCTCCTCAATTGTATCAACCTGAGGTTGGTTCTGCATCTCAATGTCATGTAGTCAGAAATTTATGTTAATATCTATTTAAACCGTTGTTTCCTTATACTCCTTAAATATTCATATTTTTCACATAAATAAGTGAAATTCAATATTTTTTTTAAAACTTTCACTATTTTCCTTTCTTCTTGATTTTCTTCATGTTTTCCTGTCATTTTCCTGAGAAGAGTTTATTTTAGAGGGATTAGCACAAGAGTTATCTTATGGAATAAACCTCATGACCATCAGACTGACTAGATACAAGATAACCACGTTTTTCTTAAATAATTCCAATTTCAGCTTTTCTATT
>NW_007745276.1:5834-6963 GCF_000696425.1 Galeopterus variegatus
ATGTTTAGAAGAATAGTAGAGTGGGGGGGGGGGGCAGTCCAGACTCTTCTTTTCCTTCAAGCTGTCATAGATTTAAAAAATCAAGGTGATGTTTAAAGTTTAGTCTGCAATTTTGAAACTGATTTCTGTTGCTCAAGAGAGTTTTTACACTTACTTTTCAAGAAAGAAAGTGAATATAATTGGAGGAAATATAGGGTACAGAAAACAAAGAAGCATCTACCCCTTATGGAGAAAATGTCCGTTAAGCAAACACTAGAGAATATAGAATTTGCTGTATCAACCAAATTATTATTTCCTCAAACAGCTGGATAAGACAATGTGTGTTTATTGAAAGGAGTGTTTGTTAGAAAAATCAATGAGTGAGTAAATGGATAAATGGATAAATTTAGTAGGTGGCACATTCTCCTTCCTGTTTATTGTTTTTAGAAAACTACTTATTTTAAAGTTCTACAAAGAATTTATTGAAAGAACTTAGGTGAAATTCCTCACTTTCTTTTGTGGTAATAGGCAGTTGTTACAGTAAGATCAGGACTTTCTGGTTATAAGATACTGTTTATGGAGGTTGTATTGCCATGCATCTATAGATCTTTTGGGAATTAGAAGATGAGAAAACACAAATCATAAGCAAAAGGGCAGTTAGAATTCTAAAACTAAACATTGGTTCATGTAATCACATCCTAAATGAAATAGAAGTGGATTAAGAAAATTACAGTGGTTTAGAAGGATTTAGTGTATTTTCTATCCAGATATTTGTTTGGTTTTGAAGGTATTTGTTATTAAAGGCACACCAAGCACTACATATTTTAGAACATTTAGCCAGCAGCAGCAAGGGCAGCAAGATCCAAAGTGTGCTGCTGTCTTTGCTGTAGAGGAAGGCTCTGGGGTCGGCACTCATCGCAGGTGTTTCACTGCTTGAGAAAAAGGTTGAAGAAACAGGTTAAATACCATGATGAGATTAGGCTTGTTGGAAGACTTAGGACATTATGGAAAGCATATTAAAACCTTGCTACCGTGTGAGAGCAGAAATATTGGTTGCCGAAATAAACTGAGGTGTGGGATTTGAAGAGAGAGGAAGAGCCTTTGCTGACAGAGAAGCAGCCTCACATCAGCATAAATACTGGTGATCATA
>NW_007745276.1:8989-10030 GCF_000696425.1 Galeopterus variegatus
TACAGTTCCATCACCCCTGCTGTTTGTGTGGTTCACTGCCTTGGGTTCACACTCCTTTTTTAAATTGCTTTTTAAATCTTCTAGTTTAACTTCTTTGCTAGTCTTATAGTCCCACCTCAACCGTAAATTTTCTGCGGGCAGGGAACGTGTTTTATCCATGTATGTGTTGATCAGATGCTCCCCCTCAGAGCCAGTGCTATCAGGGAAAGGGACTTATAGCCCTGCCTGTCCATCATAGCACAAGTGAGGCTAGTTAGTTACCTAAGTGAACCTGAAAAACTATTTCCAAAACAAATCTTCAATTTCAAATGAATGGGACAGGTTATTGTATCAGACCCCTCCCCCCACCTCCATTGGTTAAGAAACTNTTGTTAGAAATGATATTTTCTCTTACTTTTGGGAAGGATAAGCAGGGAACATATAACTGGTTTGATTTGAGATGGTTGAACTTATAGAAAACATATGAAAGTCACTCACATAGTACTGATAGTGCTGTGTTACAGGATGAAAATACCTAGACAGAGAATGTCCAGTGAGAAAAAGAGATCTAAAGACAAATCTTAGTGCATCTCCTTATAACCAGAAGTCAGCTAGGAGAAATATTGAATAAAGTGACAGAGAAGGAGCAGGTAAATAAATGGCAGGAAAATTAGGATGGTGCATTATCAAGAAAGACAAAAGAGAAAACATTCAGGATGGAAGTAGTTAATGGTGCACAGTGCTGCAGAGAGGACAAGAAATGTGAAAAGGACACTAATAGCCTTTGAAAGGAGTTTGAGCAGAATGGGGAGGGAGAATGTAGAATCCAGATTGCAAGCCAGATTCCAAGAAGATGAGTCAAGAGTAAGTTGGGAGATGTGCATGAGGACTCAACAAGTTTAGACAACTCCATAAAGAAATTCAGTAATAAAACGAAGAGAAGTGGATGTCACCTGGAGAATTCAGTACAGAGGAGAAGAGTGTTATAGAATGGCAGAGGTTGCTCCGCTGTAGAACAGTAGAAGTGTGGGGGGTTTTGTTTGTTTGTTTGTTTGTTTGTTT
>NW_007745276.1:14657-15011 GCF_000696425.1 Galeopterus variegatus
TGCTCCGCTGTAGAACAGTAGAAGTGTGGGGGGTTTTGTTTGTTTGTTTGTTTGTTTGTTTGTTTTTGCTAAAGGGAAGGTACAGGAATCAATGGAGAGGGAAAAAATGAAGAATCATTAAAGTAAGAATAATGGGTGGAGCTGTATTTCAGAGAGGATGGGAAGGGATCAGAAAAGTGAGTTAGAGAGATTGGGCTTGAAAAAAGGATGAACTAAACGCTTCTTTAGAGACAGAAGTGAAAGAGAAGGTACTCAGCCAGTGAGGTTGGTCTTCCTAACACCTCCTCTGTACCTACAGTTCCATCACCCCTGCTGTTTGTGTGGTTCACTGCCTTGGGTTCACACTCCTTTTTT
>NW_007745277.1:0-3587 GCF_000696425.1 Galeopterus variegatus
AAGCCAAATATTGGTGAAAATGGAAGTCAGCTTTTATTCAGGAATCCTGGTGACCCGAGGACAGATGTTAGGCTAACTCATCTCTCTAGTAAACCTGAAGGAGAATCTCAAAGTCTCAGATTTACTGAGGGGTTTTTAAAGAGGGGATTGAGTGAATGGAACATGGGAAATACAAAGCAGGAAGGAGGGGGACGTGAGCCACGAGCTCTTGATGCAAGGTCTCGGGTGCAAAGTCTCGCCAAGACTCCATCTGGTTTCTGCTCCTGTCCTTATCTCAGGGTCCTTCTGGATCATACCTGCCTTGTTGCGAGTCTGCAGCTTCTGGAAAACAACTTTACATTCATGTAAATAGTGNTACCTGCCTTGTTGCGAGTCTGCAGCTTCTGGAAAACAACTTTACATTCATGTAAATAGTGTCATTCTGCTCCATAACCAAGGTTCAAAATATCAAATAACCACAGGAAAAGAAGGAACTCAGAGAAATGCATGCTAAGAAAAAACTGTGTTTTTAAAATTTGCCTACAGCCCCTGTGGTTTTAGGTCCCACTATGGCTTCAGTCCTGCTCACTCCAACACCACCACCGCCATCACCTACCACCATCCACCCCCCACCATCCATCCCCACCAACCCTACCACCATCACCTGCCACCACCCACCATCCCCCACCACTATCACCATCACCCACCACCTTTGTCCCCCACTATCTGCTACTGTCTCCAGCAGTTGCTAAGTGAGCCTCTGCTCCATGGAAGGCATTCTATTCAATCTTCACAAAAATCTTTGGAATAAGAATTATCGCTACTTTTTATCAGGAGCTCAGAGAATGTTATTTAACTTGCCCAAAGCCACAGAACTTTCAAAGGGTGGAATATGAACAGAACAAATCACCCATGTTGATGTTAAGTTCCGTCCTCTCCATTGGTGAATACCAGTGTTTCCTAAACTTCAGTCACTAACAGGTACCTTCATTAGCTACCCTATATCTCTGCATTATTATTTACTTATTGCTTTTCTATTAATTAACTGCCTTTCAAAATGTAAGTTCATTCCTAAGAAATATTACCTATCAAATCGTAGGTTAAATATGGGATTGCAGGTATTTTCTAATGCAATTTAAATGTATAATTATTAGAAAAATGTATCTGTATATCATCCACAATTTTTGTTTTGTCTGTCCTCCATGGCACATGGACATTATTTTGGCCATTCACTTTGTTGAAAAAGTTTGTCTCCTATCTTTCACTCTTGTTTAATTCATTCTAAAGAATTATGAGCTTACCTATTCATTAATCAAATATTTATTATGCACTTAGTATGCAGCAAATGCACAGTTGGTAATGAGTATAATTTTTTTTAGAAATACAAAGGAAGTTCCTAAAATTACTATCATTCCTTCAGGACCTTACATTCAGCAGGTGTTTGTGGGGGGCCTGTTCTCTGTCAGGCAGTGTACAGGGCTTAAACCACCATTCCTAAACTACAGATTGTTTTCTGGAACCCCACCATATTTTCAAGACTTCTTAGTCTGACAGTCTTCCCTGCGAGGTAGAGTTCAGGGAAATGGAAAATCCAAACTAGAAGACTGAATAAAACAAGGAAAGGTGCCCAGACTGGAATGTCTAGAGGGATACAGAAACTTGCTTGAGACATTAAGATGACGATGTGGTAGAATGGAGAAGGCAGGTGGATTAGTCTGTTTTCTTTTGCTTATAACAGAATAGCTGAAACTGGGTAATTTATAAGAACTGAAATTTATTTCATACAGTTTTGGAGGCTAGGAAGTCCAAGGTCCAGGGGGCACATCTGGTGAGGACCTTCTTGGCAGGGGCTCTCTGCCCAGTCCCATGGCGACACAGGCAGTCACCTGGAGAGGATGGCCAGAGCGCTTGTTAATGTGATTGCTTGCTCTTTTTATAAAGCCACCAGTCCACGCCCATGATAGCCCTCTAAACCATAGAATGGATTAATCCTCAAGGGCACAGTCCTCAAGAGCCAATCACCTCTTAAAGGCCCCACCTTTCAACACTGCCACGTTGGGAATCAAGCTCCCATGTGAGCTTTGGTGGGGACAAACATTCAGACCATAGCAGTGGGGTTGGTTGATCCTGAAGGTGGAATGTTTCCCTACAGTCTAGCTTTTGGTGTTATTCCTAAACCTACTTATAACTTGAACCATGGGCACACCTCTGAGGATCACAAACAGTGCCCTACCTGGCCTAACCAGGAAGGGTTTCCAAAACAACAAAACCTCCCTTTTGCCCTGCTTAGTATGAAGAGTTTAGACCAGCTCCAGCAACGGGGAAAAGAGTGAAGTTTGTCTTCAGGGCCTTCATTGTCCTATTATTACTTTCCCTTTCTGGCCTCATTTTTTCTTCACTCCACCTACTTTTTTTTTTTTTTCCTTCGTGCCTCTTAGAAAGGCAGGTTTGCAAAGTAATTAGAAGCACGAAAAAAGGAAAACAAAAAACAAAAAAACTAATTCTCAGAGTGTCCTCTCAAACTAGCAAATGCAGTATCACCTGGAATATGCTAGAAATGGAAATAAATGCTCAGGTCCCATCTCAGGCCTAAGGAATAGAAAACTTTGGGTGTAGGACCCAACAATCTATTTTTAAAAGGGCTATAGGTGATTCTGATGCCTGCTCTATGAGAAGCACCGAGTTAGACAATCTTCAATTTTAAACACACACACACACACATGCCCTCTGGCTTTTGGAGTTAGACAGACCTTGGATTAAAATCTTATTCCCTCACTTCCTAGAAGCTTGGACAAATGACTCAACCTCCCTCAGCCTTAGTGCCCACATCTGTAAGGTGCAGATAATAATAGTTCTTCCCTGGCAAATTTGTGAGAAGTCATCTGCTGGTGCAGTTGCATCGATCAGTAAATGACAAGGGCTTCTTTTCCCACCATCACACCTTTTCTTTCACAGCAGATGCCCGTGGAGGATCTGCAGGAGCTACTTTGAATCACTTGTCCCACATTCCCCTCCTTTCCCAGTCTCAACTTTTCTGGGTCTTTCCTGGGTCATGTTATGATTGATTTCTGTTCCCTTACAAAGAATTCAATAAAACGAGTTGCTAATCTGGCTAATGGTTTCACATTATTTGGACATACTTAAAGGAGGGTTACCTCCATAGAGATTGGGGAGAACATCCATTTGATTATTATGCACTTAAAAAATGCTTACTGACTCAGTGAGTGAACTAATAGTGTTTGCCAGAAGGTCCCAGGCACCGCAAGGTACTCTGATCAGTGCTTCCATACGGTTATTTTGCTAAGTTAGAAATGAGCCGCTGAAGAAATGGATCCTCTTTTAGTTGCTTCTGTACCTCAGCAGCCAGCACAGCTACTGTCACATAGCAGGGGCTCAGTAAATGTTTATTTATAGACCCACTGAGAGAGTTTGAAGCTGAACAGAAATTGTGGGAGAGGTATTTTAATTCTAGTGAACGTTCTCAGGCCCATCATCTCAGACAGCATTTCCTTTGAAGTGATTAAGTAGGAAGAATATTTCTTCCTCCAAGAATTTGACATTGGGATTAAAGAATAGAGAATAAATAGAAACCTCCTACTATCTAATTA
>NW_007745277.1:4372-5723 GCF_000696425.1 Galeopterus variegatus
AAGAATTTGACATTGGGATTAAAGAATAGAGAATAAATAGAAACCTCCTACTATCTAATTACACCCACTTTGTAATACACCAAATTTACTACATCACACTTCAGCTTCTATTGATTTTCTCCATGTACTTATGTCCCACCAATATTCACGTCCTTGTACGTCTGTCAAATATTTTCTCTCTCACGTCTATAAACCCTTGTATATTGTATTCCCCTTCCTAGAATGCTGCATGGCCATCTGTGTGACAAACACCTAATTATTTTTTATTGCTGTTAAACATTCAGTTCAAGTGTTACCTCCTTTTTCCCCTGAGGAGATTTAAACAATCCTTTCCCTGGGCTCCATTTCTGCCTTATGTGTTGCCATTACAAACTCATGATATTGCAATATAACTGTCTGCACATCTCTCGTCCAGTCGATGGAGAGTAGCTGTCATGCCTAGCACATGCCTGACCTAATAGCAGATACTCAGTATTTATTGGATTTACAATGATAACCAAAGCTAACATTTTTTTGAGCGCTCCTATTTCCATCAAGTGGAAGATTTTGCCTCTTTCCCCCTCCTGTCCCTCCTGAAGGCAGGCGAGTGTAAGAGTGTACCACATGACCACATTAACGCATGCCCTGTTACCGTCTCAGCATTTTCTCTCTGTGCTATCTGCCTGCAGGAGGCACACTTCTCTCCTGACATCCTACAGGCCACCTGCCTGAGAAGGGAAACTTGTGCTCATCTCCTCTGCCTGTAAAAGGGGAGGGGAAGTTAGTTTAATACAGTGGAGATAATGTTAGGAGACATATTTGGCCCCAGATCTCAGCCACATTCTTCAATTCTCCTTTATCATTAATAAAAGTTATTAGTTTGATCTCCATTTGTCTGACTCTAGTGTGTTATTCATCTAATGGAGGACAGACAGGGGCGTTATTTATTGTTCCCCTTGAATCTAAGGGAAAGGAAATTGAAGTTAAATAACCTACCTGAGATCTGGTAGAAAATGCTGATACACTTGAACACAAAAACCCAGGTCTTAGGGTCAAAACTGTAGTGAAACCTTGCTTATATATTTGTATGAATTCTTAGAAAATTAAGAAAAGATGGCTTTCTCTTCTTATGATAATAGCTAATGTCTATTTGGTGCCTATTATGTATCAAACAGTATTTTAAGCACATTGTACATATCAATATGTCATACCTTTGAGGTATGTGCTGTTGTCCATATTTTCCAGATGAGAAATCTGAAGCACATAGAATTACATGTTTTGCTCAAGTTTGTACGATGAGTAAATGGCAGAATGAAAATTGAGTCTGGCTAGTACATACTTTTTTTTTTTTTTCCGTGTCCGGCAACAGATC
>NW_007745277.1:5850-6986 GCF_000696425.1 Galeopterus variegatus
AGCGCCGCCGCGCTTCCCAAGCGGCGCACTATCCAGTGCGCCACCGGGCCGGCCCTAAGCATGATATATATTGCCTCTCATTTATCTACCTGGAAAAAATATAATCGATGCCAGTGCCAATCCCCATAACAAAAAACAAACAAAAAAATTTTTAAAAAAGAGGAGAGGAGGGAGAGCAAAAGACTTGAATAACACATCACAAAAGAAGATCTACACACAGTTGATAAACACATGAAATGGTGCTCAACATCCGTTGTTACCAGGAATATGCAAAATAAATCACAGTGAGGCACCACTGCACACCCACTGTAATGGGGAACATTAAAAAGACTGGCAATGACAAAAGACATCAGGGCATGAAGCAACTGGAACTCTTGTACACTGCTGATGAGTATATAAAATATATAATCATTTTGGAAAATGGTTAGGCAGAGTATTTTTTTAATGAATGAACATACCTTTACCCCCTAATCCAGCAAATTCACACCAAGATATTACCTGAAAGAAATAAAAGCCTATGTTCCAAAAAGTAGTTGTCCAAGAATGTTTTTAGCTACTGCTTGATCCTTAAGGGCCAAAGACTGTAAACAATTTAAATGTCCTGAAAATGGTGAATGTATGAAGAGATTTTGCTCTATTGATACAATAGAACTCTACTCATTAATAAAAAAGAAACAAAAATACCATACATAAAAGAGTACATTTGGTATGGTTCCATTTTTATGAAGTTTAAGCATAGGCAACACTAATGTATGGTGACAGAAATCAAAATAGTGGTTGCCTCTGAGAAGGGAATTGCCTAGGAAAGGCACAAAGGAACTCTTTAGAGTAATGGATATTTCTGCCCTAATTATGGTGGTGTTTGCCATGGTGTATAGATTTGCCAAAACTCATAGAACTATACACTTAAAATGGGTGCATATTATTGTAGCAAACTATACCCCAATAAACTTGATTTTAAAAATGGTACCGGGGTAATTCTAGTGACTCTTACTTTTTCATTATCGCTTAGCTTAAAAGCTTGGGCAGTGAAGTCGGACATAAATGGGTTTAAATCCAGACCAACCAGAGACTAACCTGCTAAAGGAAGTTGGGAGTTTACTTAACTTCTCTGAGTCTCAGTTTTCTCATGAGCA
>NW_007745277.1:7264-8022 GCF_000696425.1 Galeopterus variegatus
GACGACATTTTTATTATAAAGTTCGTAATTTTTATTCATATATTTACTAAAACATATTTATTGAAACCTACTTTGTATCAGGCACTGTTCTTGATGCTTGGGATATATCAAAGAAAAACGTTTGCTGCCCTTGTGGCACTGACATTCTAATGCAGGAGAAGACAAACACTGTGAATGTTGCAAATAAGTAAATGATGTAGTACACAGAGTCACAAGTGCTAGATAAGTTTGGGATAAGCTAAGGGAAATTGAGAGGTTGATTGGGTGGTGGCTGATTAATTTTTCTGATGATTTCTGATAATTTTTCTGACAGCAAGGTTATAGGAGGTGAAATTTAGGCAAAGACTTGAAGGAGTCGAGAGTGAGTTAGGTATTAGTCAATTGGGGATGTGATCAGCTAGTGCAAAGGCCCAAGTTTGGAGAGAGCTTGAGGTTTTTGGAGAGCAGCATGCAGCCAGGGTGGCTAGAGCAGAGACAGCTGGGGGTAAACTGATAGGAGACAAGGTCGCAGAGAAAAAAGGGGACTTGGTTCTGCACAGTTTGCTGGGTGATGATAAGGACTTTGGCTTTCTCCTCGTGAAGTGAGAAGGCATTGCATGGTTTTGAGCACAGTAGTGACATGAGTTGAGGGTCTCAATTTGGATGGATCTCCCTAGCTCAGTGCCATTCAATAGGACTTTCTCTGTCATCCAGTATGGTAGCCGCTCACCACACATGACTCTAAAGAATTTGAAACATGGCTAGTGTGACTGAGGAAG
>NW_007745277.1:8493-11719 GCF_000696425.1 Galeopterus variegatus
GTAGCCGCTCACCACACATGACTCTAAAGAATTTGAAACATGGCTAGTGTGACTGAGGAAGTGAATTTCTAATTTAATTCTAAGTAATTTAAATTCACTTTGAACAAGCTGCATTAGCTAGTGGCTGCCATATTGGGCAGCATGGCTTTTGTTACTGTGTTGAGAATAAACTGGGTAGGGACGGGAGGGTAGAGCAGCAAGCTTGTAAGAAGGGCGTGGCAGTAAGCCACGTGTGAGGTGGCTTGGAACAGGTGGTAGTGGTGCAAGTGGCAGTCATTGTTCAGATTCTGGAAATATTTTAAAGGTAAAGCCAATATGATTTTGTGATCTAGTGGGAGATTTCCTGGTAGCATATGAGAGAGAGAGAGAGGAGCCAAGATGACTCCAGGAGTTTGGGCCTGAGCAATCGGAGGTATGGAGGTGTCATAGAATGGGATAGGAAGGCTGACCACAGGACAGGTTTTGGGGAACAGATGAGGAATTTTGTTTTGGTTGTGTTATGTTTGAGATGCTTTATAAAATGTGATTTTCAAAAGCCATGAACATTTTCAATGTGTCAAGTATGCCTTGAAGGGGCATAGGTCCTGTGGAACACAACTGGAGAGCATGGCCAGTGAGTGACAGGACAGAGTAATGGACAGCGCTGAGCCTTTCCTTCAAAGTGTTGTCTCATTCAGAAAAATCATGTCCAGGCAACATGACGCTTCGGGGTCTCTGTGGTATTTCTTTTTCCTTTAAATTATGACTGAAGTCCAGGGAATTATAGATAAGAAAAAGTTAGTGGAACATGCTAGAAAAAAAAGAGGGAAGTACAGCAAAAATGTACAAACTCCCATTCCTGTTTACTTTGAAAGGGAGCTTTCTGGGAGGACCTTCATGGTCATCAGAGCACGCATGGGCTGTGACGATGTGGGACTTGTGCACTTCACCACAGAAGGAATAACATGTTCACACACCCTGCCTCGTTTCACTCTGCATTTTCACCCTGTGTTTGTTGTCTGGCTTTATTTTCCTGGTCTTCTCCAGCTGCCTCATCTCTCGATGCTGTGGCTTGGCATTGTTTGTGGCATCTAGGCATCCTTTCTTTGGTCTGCCCTAGCGTCATTTTGGTGGCTGCCACATGGGCTTTGGGCATGGGTTATGGCTTTCCTCTGGCTGTAAGAAGGAAAACAAGTTAATTCTGAAAGCCTCGTTTCTACGGTTGGCTTTAATCATTTCAACGGCTCCCTCTCATTCCTCCAGTTTGACAAAGGCTGCCCTCTTTTCCTCCTTAGCTGGTTCCCATCAGACCCTGGGTGATGCAATATGCAGCACATAGAGGTCGTCACCTGATTCTGGTCATCACCTGATTCCGTTTGTTGGGAGGCTGCTGATGTCTGTGGCAGGTTCATGGAAAGATGTGTATATTCTGTCTTATGTGTTGTTCTGAGATTTGGAAATGGTATATATGTCCATGTCTGGAGCTGCTGCTGGTGCTAGTGTTTCTAAGCAGTATCCTAAATATCCTTCGATTCTCTTTGCAGGGGAGGAATTTTATGGTCTACAAGACCAGAACCACTGCATATATATCTCTGGTTTCCCTGTTTTCTTTTCTTGGTCTCATGGAAAGATTTGTGTGTGTGTGTGAAATATTTCGAAGCATGTTCTTCCCATGTTTTCTAACTGTAAAATTTATATGAAATGGAATGCTTGGGGTATTGGGTACATGGTTAATTAAATTTTCAATGTTACAGCATGTGACCACAAAAATCATTTTGTTCTCTTTCTGGCTGTTAATATTTTCCCTAAAATGTATTTTCTCTCATTTCTACCTTAGTAAATGGAATGTGGCAAACAAAATGGAATCACTTTGATGTTTCATGACATTTCATGTCATTTCATTAGTGACATAATTCTGAACAGCAACTTCAGTGGTTCAGGCTAGAAGTAATCTGGTCCAGTATCCTTACTTTAGAGAGGGAGAGCTGAGGTCTGGAGCCACTGAGAGCTTTCCAACATCCATTAATGGCAGATCCAGGTTCAGAGTCGTGGTTAAGAACCTGGACTCTGGAATTGGGCCAGTTTCAGTTATGTCTTTGTCACTCGCTAGCTTTGTGACTTTAAGGCTTGAAAAGTGTCAGTAGCTTGCTCAGTTTCATCAGCAAACTCATACATGAGTTTAAATGAGGAATTATTTTAGTTTCCACCACTAAAATGGTAGTTGCAGTACTAGTTTCCCATCGGTGTTGTAATACAGTTCCATGAAATTAGTGTGACTTAAAACAACACCAATTTATTTTCTTGTAGTTCTGGAAGTAGATATTTGAAATGGCTAAAATTAAGGCTAACATCAAGGTGCCAGCAGAGTTCTGTTCCTTTTGAAGGTTGTATGGGAGAAGCCATTTCTTTGACTTTTCCAGCTTCTGGAAGCCACCTGCATTCCTTGACATATGGCCCCTTCCTTCATCTTCAAAGCCAGAAACACCTTCCTGAGTCCTTCTCAGACTGTCATCTCTCTGGTTCTCTTCTGTCTTACTCTTTTCCATTTAAGGACCCTTGCCAATATCAGGCCCACCTGCAAAATTTAGAATAGTCTCTCCATCTCAAGGTCATTTGCTTAACAACCTCAATTTTATCTTCAACTTGAATTCTCCTTTGCTACAACCTCACATATTTACAGGTTCTAGGGATTGGGATGTGGACATCTTTGGAGGACATTATTCTCTCTACCACAGTCTAGTATGAGAAGTAAATCATTTCATGGGTCTAGTTGAGAATTAAATTGTTACATGCTTAGAAATTGCAATAAAGATGAAAAAGATAATGATGGTGATGATAATAATAGCCAATATTTTGGAAAACAGTGTGTGTCAAGCAAACTAATCACTTCACATGTATTATCTCATTTATCCTTGAGAATAATTCTATAGAGTCAAGTGCTAATTTTATCACTATTTTACAGGTAAGGAAACTGCAACTTAAAGGGATTCTATAACATGTCCATATGGCATGCAACCTGGAATTCCAAGATGAGAATTTGAATCAGACTTGCTTTATTCCAGTCCTGGTCTATTTTGCTACCCTGGTTATTATTACTATTATCACTATCGTTAGAAACCAGATCTCTTAGTTCCAATCTAAGTATTCTCTATATTAAGAGTTTCTACCTCCTGGCCATTAGTAAATACACATGAATATGTGGGTACTATAGGAACTTCCTGCTTATACATTTGTTAGAACATATTAC
>NW_007745277.1:14394-15010 GCF_000696425.1 Galeopterus variegatus
TTGCTTTATTCCAGTCCTGGTCTATTTTGCTACCCTGGTTATTATTACTATTATCACTATCATTAGAAACCAGATCTCTTAGTTCCAATCCAAGTATTCTCTATATTAAGTGTTTCTACCTCCCTGCCATTAGTAAACACACATGAATATGTGGGTACTATAGGAACTTCCTGCTTATACATTTGTTAGAACATATTACCTTGCTTCTACCGACCTCACTTCCCTTTACTTTCTGAATAATTTGTCTAATTTCTGCCACCCCAAAATATAATATTATGTGCAAAAGCTTTGAATATTTTAATTTTTATTGTGTCATTGCTCTTACTAGCCCTTCTTCCCTTTCAGGACATTTGCAAATCACTTTGGTGCCACCGAATGGGTCACAGGTGTGAGACCAAGTTTATGCCTGCGGCAGAAGGGACCGTTTGTGGCTTGAGTATGGTAAACTGCATACTTGTTAGTTTTTAACTTTAGAAACTTGATAAGGCATAGAATGCAAACTGTTTGTATTGTGACCTCAGTATGAAATGTCTTGGCTGCGTGTATTTTCTGACTTCTCTTTAAATTAACCAGCATTATTTAGCAGCAATTATAAAACTTAATGCTAGTATAACCC
>NW_007745278.1:0-201 GCF_000696425.1 Galeopterus variegatus
ATACAATTTGTTGTAATGAAAAATCCAACTCAATCACTGAGGATCATCATGTTCGAGAAGTACTACTCACTGGTATGAAAATCCATCTCTTCCTGTACAATTATGTTGTGATTGATTAAAATAAAGTTCAGATTTTCAAAATTAGAGCAAATAATTGTAGTGAACCAGCTGATAGCTGCACATGTTTATAGAATTCATTCA
>NW_007745278.1:5096-15009 GCF_000696425.1 Galeopterus variegatus
GAGTGCTAAAATTGAGATAATCAATCACTCTACAATTTAGTAATATATCTTTCAGAGTGTGTGTTGTGTGTGTGTGTGTGTGTGTGTGTATTTAGACATATTTATCATTATCACTTTCTTCTGGGTTCTACTTCATTTTATAGGACAGAATAATGACCAAACAAATATAAATCTTTGTCCAATTTATGTGCTATATAAAGAACTGTGCAAGTAAGCCAGTAATTACTCATTTATAAACTCATTTTTTTTAAAATGAAAAATATCGTAAGTTGAGTATCCATATTGTTAAATAAAAAAAAAAATAGAGACATCTTGTCTTGATGTTAGTACAGGTGAACAGTTCTTAAATGGAGCTGCCCTTCCCACCTTAGTAAACCAACTTTTCAGGAGTGAATTAGCCTTTAATCATGGGAGGCTGATAGACTGAGCCTCACATACCCGAACCAGTGGAGGGCGTTCTCTGGGCCACGTGGCTCATTATGTAATGAAAGGGATTTTCACCTTCTTGTAAATTCATTTTTTTAAAATGTTCATAAAACAGTAGAATTGGCTGTATCTTTTTCATTTAATAACACTTCAGGGTAAAAACAGCTAAAGCTGAATTGTTAAACTTATAACTTCTTATTCTAAAAATGTCACAGGGGGGTAGGGGCAGTTGTTATGAGGCCAATCAACTCTGTGGTTTTTTAGATTGCAGCATAAAATCCGTAACTAGATAATGAGAAAGCACCCCCACCCCCATACTTGTATGTCATCATTTGAGGCAGTTATTAAGTAAGCTCCTTATTTTGAAAGCATATCTAATGGGAAAAATTGAACATTCACCCTGCCTTTCTGGTAAGACTATGTATTTCAGGGTAACCGAAAAAGACCAAAACAAAACAAAACAAAAAAACCCACTTGATGAGAAAGCTTTATTTTATAGACGACTGTCACCTATGAAGAAAGAAGAACCGAATTAGATTATAATCATTGTCACTCTCTAATGAAATTATTGACCCAGACAAAGATTATCAACTAGCATTAAAAGCATTAAGTGTATAAATAATGGGAATCAGACGTTCAGAGGGTACTGAAGTAATACCAAAGATTTCTTTCTAGTCACAAGAGAAAAATGTAAGTGTACAACGGAGGAATCAGATTTTCTGTCACCCTAATCTAGTGGCCAAATTTAGCCTTATTAATGGTGGAACGAACATATATTGCATCTCTGGCTGTGACAACAAAATGCAAGCCATCACCTGTGACACATTCTGCCAAAATATTTAATGTGAATCCAGCAAACTATCAGATCTTTCAGTATATAGAAAATAGAGGGTATGGGGAACAGTCAGATGACAGTACTTGAAAGCACCCAGACAAATTAGTGTGAATCATTCTATGGGGTCATTGGTCCAGTTTATCCAACAATATGTGCAATGGGAAAAAAATTAGAGACAATGCTAAATTAGAAGAGAACTGAGAGACCTAACAACTATATACAATATGTGAGCCTGGATTTGACTCTAGTTTGGACAGATTAGCTCTAAAGAATGCTTTGAGGATAACTGAGGATTTTGAATATGAACAAACTATAAGATAAGACAAAAATTTATCGACTTATAAAGGTAAAGATCATTAACTTCGAAAATCAGGTTACAAAACAACTCACAAAGTATTATCTCATCTTGCTAAATATACATTTACATGTACATTATCTGAAAGAATAATCAAAATGGTATTAATAAATATAATCTCTGGTGGTAGGAACATGGTGCTTTTATTTTCTTATTTTTGCTTATCTTATTTTCTAACTTTCTATTATACATATATAGGGCTTTTGCAACGATATAATGTATTTCTTTATTAAGAAACTAAAAGAATTGTGTGCTGAGCGTGGGGTTCTATGATGTTAGAGTTTTAGACCTTTCTGGTACCTAGCTGATTACTGCAATAAATTCTGATGACTTTAAGCAGAGAATTTTTAATCCTAGGTAAGGACTATTGGTGAGAATTTGTTCATCCCTTTCATGTCGATTGTTAATAATGAATCTCCTGATGATTAGAAAGTGATTCTGTTTTAAAGGAAGGGAGAAAAGCAGAAGGGCAGATGGAAGGAAATTCAGGAAGAGGCAGGTGGGGAAGGATGGAGGTGAGGAGTAAGAAAGGAAATAACATGATTGCCAAGTTCAAGTTCTATGATAAGCCAATGAGTGAAGCCTCCCAAAAACTCCTCTCCACCCCACACCACTTCACCTGGCTAATTCCAAATCATTCCTTTTGGCAGCCTTCTCTGTCTTCCCAAGTCTGCGCATAGCTATTTTTATTCTTATAACTGACCTCAATATTCTATATTCATTTCCGATCCACTTACCTGTTTCTCTCTACATTGGAATCCTCTTGTGAGTAAAGGACAGATCTTTGAAACCACTGTATCTCAAGAATCCAGCACAATACCTGGAATAGAAAGGATGCTTTTATATTGATTTATTCAGATGAAGCCCTCCATGACTAATATTTAGAACGGTCTAAAAAAAATTTTAAAATGCCCCAGCCACTAACGTTACATCTCTATATTCATAGAAATTAAATAAACAAATTCTGAAATAAATGATATTTGAAACATCCAGACAGAGAATTCTATAGACGTCTACAGACTTCAGGAAATCAGTCCTCCATGAGATCAGCTGATGACTTCAGGAAACCTATGGTCTCCTTGCAGATTCAAGACCACAGAGGGCAGCCTCAGCAGGAGGCCTGTTTCCTAAGTGTGTGGCATTCAACACCCAGGCACCCTGGAGCACCTCCTCTATCTCACTAGGAAGCCAGACTTGAGTCATAAGCAGTAGTTTCAGGGCCAGATCAGTCCTTTAATTCCTGTATTAGTCCGTTTCTGTTGCTTTTAACAAAATACCTGAAACTGGGTGATATATAAAGAAAATGAAATTTATCGCTTACAGTTTCAGAGGCTGGGAAGTCCAAAGTCCAGGGTGAAGGCTTACTTTGGTGGTGACTTCAGTGATGGCAGGGGATCACACAGTGAAAATGGTGGAGCAGAGACAGCAAGAGAATAACCTCCTCATTCACTCTCTTTTTAAAGCCCTCAGAACCACACCCCGACCAACATTATTAATCCACTCACTACTGCAGGGACCTACAATCCATTCATTTCTTCAAGTCTCCACCTTTCAATTACCATAATAGGATTTCACACCCCCTTAACAGTCACAGTGGGGGGGCAAGTTTCTAATACATAAAACTTAGGGGACACAATTCAAGTTTCAGTGTGTTTTGGGGGACATAACTCAATCCACTACAATTCCTCATGTTTACCACTGAAGTCATCATTATTACCCAAACTTGCTGAACTTCTGGCTCCTTGACACAGTAGCTTCATGACCCCCAGATTCTTCATCTAGAAAAGGCTGATTAGCAAACTGTGTGCTTAGGGCATTATTGTCAGTATTCAACGAAGTTCAATGCCTGGCAGGAAGAGCTTTGTAAAGATCAGCTGTCCTTACTGCTATTATTATCTCTCAAAGTGAAGCATTCCATTACCCACCCAGTCACTTAGAGCTGAACATCATCCTCAGAGGCCCCCTCGCCCCTCCCACAATGAATTGGTGATGTTTGTGTCTGTCATCTCTGATTGCTCCATCCTTACAGGATAAAAAACTAAGTTGTGGGCATAAGAAACAAGCCTCCCATTATCTAGCCTTTGGCCATTTCTTGGCAGTCTTATAATTTCACATTTCCTGTATATCTCCTAAACTTCAGGCTTAAGCCACAATAATTTGTTCATCTTCTTGAGTATGTGACTTTCAATGGAAATCTACCTTACAGTTATTTAAAAACAAAAGACATATAAAACACTCTTCATCTGCCCCCTTCAGGTAAAATGACATTTAGCAATAATTGAGAAAATAACTGCTTTTCAAAAGACACTTATGATTTAGAAATGCAACCATCATTATATGATTTTGTTCCTGAAAATAACTTACATCGCCTACTGAAACTCATACCATACTTTAAAAACTTGGAAACAAAATTTTCAAATCTATTTTAAAATCTCTTTAAAAGTTTCAGCAAATTATTACAGTCCTTTTTTGAAAATAAAAATGCAACACTTTCTGACTAATTTGTAAGAAGAACTAATTGATATCAAGGAAGACTTAAAAGCATAATTTCAACTAAACCCTTTGCATAATTTGTGAATGGGGCTGAAACATGTAGTCAGAAATCCACCTCTGCTGTATAGATTTATGTTTTGTCCTGGGGTATCTCTTTTAGAGATGGCAGCATTATGAAAGAAAAAGACACTAATTACTACCATGAAAACATGAAAGTATAAAACTTACTGGTAAAAGCAAGTACATAGTCAAATTCCCAGAATACCCTAATACTATAATGGTGATGTGTAAATCACATATATCTTTAGTATGAAGCTTAAAAGATAAAACTATTTAAAATAATAATAGCTACAATAATTTGTTAAGACATAATATAAAAAGATGTAATGGAAAGTAATATAAAAAGATATAAATTGTGACATCAAAAACATAAAATGTTGTGGGAGGGGGAATAGAATTGTAGAGATTTCTATGCAAAGTTAAGTTGTTATCAGCTTACCTGTTAACCTGTCATAACTGTCAGATGTTTTATGTAGGCCTCATGGTAAATGCAAAGCAAAACCTATATATAAAAAAGATGATAGCATTAAAAACAAGTCTATAAACTGAACTTGAGTGTCAACATTTAAATCAAGATTGTTAAACCAAAATTTTTTTTAAAATATGATGCAATTCAAATTACATTGCTTTCATTAAAAATAGCTTTGCTGATGATATTAATAATTATTCCATGACAATAACATTTTGATGGGAACAAAGTTTTGTATCATTAATAAATAAAACAAAATGATTTTAAAATAGTGTTTGTTTCATCATTACCCTTTAGAAAACCCTTTTATTTTGCATGTTTTACAACTTACATAATATATTAACATAATATATCAAATGGTACTTCTATAGCATTTATGAATAAATGACTATACTTGTATATGTATTAGAGCAAGCTACTCTAAATACTGAGCGTACAATCAAAAAAATGTAAGGGCCATTGCTCTAGACCAATTTTTCTCCAAGTATGGTTTGAGAATCATA
This sequence comes from Galeopterus variegatus, assembly GCF_000696425.1. Classification (NCBI taxonomy): domain Eukaryota; kingdom Metazoa; phylum Chordata; class Mammalia; order Dermoptera; family Cynocephalidae; genus Galeopterus; species Galeopterus variegatus. The sequence continues at coordinate 10,238 of NW_007745278.1, forward strand.
TGAGCATAACCACAGGGTCTGAAGTCCAGAAAACCTGACTTTGAATAGCTGGGACCCGGAATCTGCATTTCTAACAAGTACACCCTGCTTAAGGTGGTTCATAGGCTACATGTTGAAAAGCAAGGCACTGAAGGAAATAAAAAGCATTCTGTGGAGACCACAAGTGCCTATGAATAAGGCATTTAAGTGGCAGCCATATGCTAATATGCAGTACCCATAGTCAGCTATCTCCTTGTTAGTCTGGCTGAGGGAAAGAATTGGCAAAACCAACCTTGTTCAAGTGTATAAACCTTTGACTCTCAGTGGAGACAGTATTTCCTAAAGGATGATTCTATAATAATTGGCCCTGTTAAAAACGTATGTTGCCCGAACAGGGCTTTATAGTGACTGCAGCGGTCTGAATATGTCGCCCACCCCTTGCAAACTCATACACTGGAAAGTGATAATATTAAGAGGTGGGGCCTTTAGGAGATGATTAAGTCCTAAGGGCAGAGCCCTCATGGATAGGATTGGACTCCTAAAAATGGGCTCCAGGGAGTGAGTGAGTTCCCTTCCATTTCTTCTGCCATGTGAGGACACAGCAAGAGGACCCTCACCAGACACCAAATGCCACTGCCTTGATCTTGGACTTCCAAGCCTCCAGAGCTAAAAGAAATAAATTTCTGTTCTTTATAAACTACTCAGTCTCAGGTAATTTGTTATAGCAGCTCAAACAAACTAAGACAGTGTCCCTTCCATTGCAATTCCAGGAGTTGTGGTATGTATTAGTCATTAGGGGATCATCAGAGGATAAACTCATGGAAAGCCTTTGCTAAATGCAACTTCCTTTTCATTCATCAGAGAGCCAAGTTTAGTAAATCTTTAAAAAATAAATACATAAACACTTCTAACAAATGTTACCACCCTTAGACCTAGGCAAAGGGCCACTGCCCTGAGTCCTTCTCTGTAAAAGGCCTACATAACACACACATGCACACACACAGGGAAGTGTATTAAAGAACACATGGGTGCCTCTGTCATTTGGGATTTAGCATACAGCAGGGCACAGTGCAACTTTAAACCTAAACATTTGCTCTTGTGACTAACTCCATTCAAGCCCCACAGAAATGCTTCTGCATGTTGTTTGCCTTGTGTCCTCAAAGTAAAAAAGGAGATCACATCCAAATGTTGTAAAGGTCTGGGTTGTGCTGCTAAGAACATTGGAGGTGAACACCATTTCCAAGGGCAGAGAGAAAAGACAAACTAATCAGCTCGGTAGACCCTCCTTCTCAGAGAGCACAAATGCAAAATATCTTAGCCTCTTGCAGTATTGTTTCCCAGTAGTGCCTGGCATCATTTTCTCACTTTTCCAATACATGGTTCTACTGATATTCAATATTTAGCAAATCTTTGAAATAGTTTCAACTGGCAGCAAAAAAAACATTTTGCAATATTAAACAATTTATATCACACCTAATTCGGTAAATCATTCATGAAACCTGATGCCAATACTTTACATTAAATACTAGCAATACAAATAATTTTACCTGTATAAAAATACTTTAAACTAACTTTCCAAAAAATTAAATAAAATTTCAGCTTTATTTAAAATTTAATATTCATTAATTATAATTTTTCTTTTCTTTTAATTGAATGTATGATTTAAGTATTTTAGAATAAAATAGCATTTCATAAATAATATATATGAAAACAAATTTAATTTAAAATTTCCATTTGTTTATTTTAATGTATATTCATGATGAAAATGTATTCAAATTTTGGACACTTTTAGTAGAATTACATTTTATTTGTAATCCTTCAAAACACAAATTATGAGAGGATATTGATTATAATAATATAATTAGTGATCTTTGCTAAAATAAAGACAAGAAAAATACATTTAATGGAATAAATACATAATAAATTATTATGTCTCTTTTTTATTTTATTACTCATCTAAGCATTGCGAGCCCAACAAAATATCCAGACACGTGCAACAACAAAAAAATTTACTTGTCTATGATATTTTCCCAACAAAAATCTTCACTTTACACACAGTTTTCAATTTTTCGATATGATGGTATATTTGTCAAGGTAGAAGGATAGGACATATTTACTTAACAGTGTTTTAGCTTGATTTAAAATTTTCAAATATTTAGACATATGGTATGTGGGCGTTCACTTGTACTTTTGCCTTGGGCTCCACAAATGTTTGGGGCCAGCCTGACAACTATAACAAACAAAAACAAGACAAAACAAAACAAAACAGAGACAAAACAAGAAAAGGAGCATGAAGTTGTAGAGGCCACTATCATTTCCTTAGGCTTCTTCATCAAAACTACTGGTTTTCACCCCACTGGAGATAAGCCATTTACTATCATGCTGTTTCTCCTCCTACAAGAAAACATTTCAGGATTGCTGGGGCTACTCCAAAGCATGTTGTTTTTCATTGTCCAGTGGAAAGGATGTTCTCCAGATTTAGAGAACGCTCAGAATATTCAGCAGTTATTGGCTTTTGAGTATGAACTCACACATGAAGATTAATATGAAGTATAGCTTTTTTGTTTTGTTTTGTTTGCAACTGGCCGATACAGGGATTCAACCCTTAACCTTGGTGTTATCAGCACCATGCTCTAACCAACTGAGCTAACTGACCAGCCCAAAGTATAGCTTTTTACCATCATGTTGGAGCTGAAGCTGTGCAAAGTCATCCCATGCCAGGTGACACTAAGATTCCATTTGCTCCCCACCTAGGAAAAATGTCACGTAAAGAAAAAAGTGAACACATTGGTATTGAATTTCCTGTTGTTAAGCAAGGAGCTAAAAGATGTGCAACTGCTTATTTAGCTGTGTTTACAATTATGGAGTTGAGGGTTTAAAATTCTTTCTCATTACCCTTCCTATGTACCATCAAAAAGTGGTATAGTTAGGTGATTCAGCACACAAGCTCTGGTGCCTGCCTGACTTGGTTCAAATCCCAGCTTCACCAGTTACCACCTTTGTGATTTAGGGCAATTCTATGCCTAGGTGTCCTCTTCTACAAAATTGGTATTAATGGATACTTATCCCAAAGGGTGGCTGTTAGAATCACAAGAGTTAAATGCTTAGAATAGTGCATGGGCATATAGTAAGCGCTATGTATGCATTATGTAAATTTTTAAAATATCCTTAATTGTGCCCAATTTATAAAATTCTAGAACAGCAGTATCAGGACATAATCTTGAGCTGATTGCTACTGCAGGTCCAAAAAATATTTGTGACATTTGGATTTTGCAAGGTTTCCTTTATTCTAGACATCAGGCTATTTAAATTACACAATTTAAATTTAAATTATGCAATTTAACTGGCTGGCCAGTTAGTTCAGTTGTTTTAGCATGGTGCTGATAACACCAAGGTCCAGGGTTTGATCCCTGTACCAGCCAGCTGCCCAATAAAAGCAAAATAAAAATAAATTATACAATTAATTGGCATTACACCATTTTTCCTTTCCCTTTCTCCTAGCCCAAATTCCCTTCTAACAAGGATTTGTAGTAGCCTACAACATCAAAGCATATTTAATGAAAATCATCGAAAATCAAAACAAAAAGATGCTTGGTACTCAGGTTCACTGTCTTTGTGCGTAGACCTGACTGCTCCCTCTGCACCTGCTGCCCGGCCTACGGTTCTGTTACCCAGATTTGGGCAAGAATTAGTCTCCTCATACTGGGGACGCGTGGAGGCTTCTCTCTATAAGCCCCAAAAATTGCTTCCCTGCCACACATGCCAAGTTCATGCACGACACCTCTCCCCCAAATTCCCTCTCCCTTCAGCACTTTTCCAAAAAAAAGTGGGGAGGCAAATTTGAAGAAAGCATGTACAAGGAAAGAGAAAAGAAAGATCATGAGCTAACATCAGTGTTTATTGTTACCATATTTTTTTTCCTCAACGGAAGCCCTAAAAATCTCTCTTGAAACCCAGAGGTTTGGGACATAAACTTGAAAAACTCTGAGGTAAGAGGTGAAAATATTGTTTTTCAATCAGGCTCAAGTTTCTGAAATAATGCTCTCTTTTTGCATGTTTTCGGGAAGGATGTTGGTAATATGGTTACAAAATTTTTAGCAGACACATAAAATGGTCATTCTATCATCTTCAAGCTCCCTCATGCATTTCTACAGATGATTTATAGATTTACTGGATTCAAGCAATCTTTTCATCAGATACCCTAAAACTTCTTAGATAGGGTATATTTGTTTTCCCTTGCTTTCTTGACAGGTTTGTAAGCTAGGCAAGGATCGTGTCTTTTAAATCAAAGTCAATGCAGTTCTTGGCACAGGGTTTTTCATGCAGGTGCCCCATAAATATTTATTGTTGACTATTAAAAAGAAAACAATGAAGAAACAGTTCAAATTTTGTGAGAGTTTTGGGGGGTGAGGAGGGTCAGCCAGAAAACAATAGTTCTTCAAATTAATCACCATTTTCCATGATTACAAAAAACATAAGTATCAAAGCCCAAACACTAATACTGTGCCTAAGGGTATATTAAAAACTAAGAAAGAGAGAGAGAGGTAAGGCGGGAAGGAAGGTTGGTTGGTTAAGATTTAAAAAGAACATAGCACAAGAAAAATGTAAAAATAATTAGACTGATTCCCTAAACATATGCAACACAGTCTCAGGAGGGGAGGAAAGAAAGAAATTTTTCATTCCTTCTCCTTTCCCGTTCTCCCCGGTTGTGGTAGCCTCTAGTCATCTAAATAGCCTCTAGTCATCTAAATTTTCTTAAGCTCACCTGTGGCCACTAAGATTGTCTTTATACA
>NW_007745279.1:0-559 GCF_000696425.1 Galeopterus variegatus
GGCGGGAGCGCCACCGCGCTCCCAAACGGCGCACTGTAGCAGTGCGCCACTGGGCCGGCCCAGATTTTGGCAATTTTAAACAAAGCCACTTCTCTCACACACAGGTTTTTTTTGTTGTTTGTTTGTTTGTTTTATTTTTATTTTTATTTTTATTTATTTTTATTTTTTTATTTTTATTTTTTTGTCTTTTTCCGTGTCCGGCAATGGATCGCAACCCTCAGTGTCGCCCCCGTGCCAGACCGGGACTGGCAACAGGATCGCAACCCTCGGTGTTGCCCCCACGCCTATTTTTTATTTTTATTTTTATTTTTATTTTTTTTTACATTTTATTTTGTCGATATACAATGTGGTTGATTATTGAGACCCATTACCGAAACCCCCCTCTTTTCTCCCTCTCCCCCCTCCCACCCAACAATGTCCTTTCTGTTTGCTTGTTGTACCAACTTCAAGGAATTGTAGTTGTTATGTCTTCTTCCCCACCTCCGCCGGTTTTTTTCTTGTGTGTGTGTGTGAATTTGTTTATTTATTTTTAGCTCCCACCAATAAGTGAGAACATGTG
>NW_007745279.1:5016-15009 GCF_000696425.1 Galeopterus variegatus
ACAGGTACAGTGTATCTCATTGTGGTTTTGATTTGCATTTCCCTAATGACTAACAGTGTTGAGCATGTTTTCATGTGTTTGGCATCTGTATCTATTCTTTGGTGAAATTTTTTTTTTTTTTTTAAAGATGACCAGTAAGGGGATCTTAACCCTTGACTTGGTGTTGTCAGCACCACGCTCACCCAGTGAGCAAACCCATGGCCTTGGTGTTATCCGCACCACACTCTCCCAAGTGAGCCATGGGCCGGCCCCTTTGATGAAATTTTTATTCAAATATTTTTCCCATTTTTAAATTGGGTTGTCTGTTTTCTTGTTATCGAATTTTGAGAGCTCTTTATATTTTCTGGGAATAAGCTCTTTTTCAGATTTGCATATATTTTCCCCTACACTGTGGCTTTTCTTTTCATTTTCTTAGTAGTGCTTTTAGAAAAGCAGATTTTAAATTTGGTGATGTCCAATTCGTCTATTTTCTGTTTTATGGATTGTTCTTTTGATGTCATATCTAAGAAATCTTTGCCTAATCTAAGGTTGCAAAATTTTAGAAGTTTTTATAGTTTTATGTTTTATGTTCAGGTCTGTGATTCATCTTAAGTTAATTTTTTTTTGCCAGGGGCATGGGGAGGAGCAGCTGGCTGGTACGGGGCTCCAAGCCCTTGACCTTGGTATTATAACACCATGCTCTAACCAACTGAGTGAACTGGCCAGCCCACTTAAATTTTATATGTGGTGCAAGATACAGATTGGGATTCTTATTTATTCATTTATATTTGCATTAGGATGTCAGATTATTTCAGCACCATTTGTTGAACATGTTTGATATGGTGTTAGTGTTATTAATATTTATTACAGTTCTTTTAATTTGGAAACACCCTGGGCACATTGTAGTCTTAAAAAGAGGTAGCTAATGAGGAACTTTAGTAAATCCAGATTGTTGATTTTTATAATACTAGGGATTCGTTTAGTATTATGTTAATCCTTTTTATTTTGTTAAAGGTCTCAAGATTCTGCCCTCCAAGGAAATCTTGCCATGATTGGATAGGACCCCCAGATAAGTATTCAAATCTTCGACCTGTTCACTTTTACATCCCTGAAAATGAATCACCATTAGAACAAAAGCTTAGAGAATTAAGACAAGAAACACAAGAATGGAATCAACAGTTTTGGGCAAACCAGAATCTGACCTTTAGGAAGGTAAGTTTAGGTTTTTGATCAGAATGAGAAATAATGCAGTTGGCCACTTGGGGGTGCTCAGCCTTTGGTATTTGCTTTGTCTTTCTGTCATTTGGTAGCCTCAGTTCCTCCTTTTGTCTCCCCCCCATCTCTCTATGTGCGTTTGTATATGCGTATAATTTTTCCAACCAATATGCAACTGTGTGTAAGAAACATTGGTCATTCATGGAATCACAGATCTTGAGACTTTCAAGAAGTGGAGTGGAGTGAGGAACAGAGCCAGAATTAAAAGTACATGTTTTACATGTGTGTGTTTGTGAAATTACAGGTTTCTGTGATGTGTTATCGTGCTTCCTGAGAATTCAAAATTCTTAACAGCATACTTCTGAACAAAGCATATGAGAAAGAAGTATAAATATTCTAATTCAAAAGAAAAACATTTAAACTTTATTTATCCATTTGGGTGGGCTAAATCAAATTTTATTTTCTGGATTTTATAATTTTATTTTGTGAATTTATAAACAAACAGTGCCTCCTAAGTTTATTGAACATCTTGTTTTCAAATCCTATTTCGGGCATGAAACTTTTAACCAAATTCTGATGGTTTGAAAGGGGTTTGGGCGAAAAAAAAACATGTTTTGAGCTGGGCTGTTTCTCAGGAGTTCATTTACAGACTTCAGAATACTGTGAACTGTGCCCTTTGCAAGGAAAAATGGAAAGATGGGGAAAGGGAGTTCTGACGGTCATCTTCTTTTAGGAAAAAGAAGAATTTATTCACTCAAGACTAAAAGCTAAAGGCCTAGCACTGAGAGCTGAATCAGGTTAGTACATTTGCTCTTTTTTTCTAACATTGTTTTGGTTTGAGCACGTACATGAGAAGGTAGAGAGAGGGGAGGTCGAATGAAGGGGAGAGAGTCCAGGTTCAGGGGTCGGTGGGCCTTCCTTGAGGCAGGTGCTATGGGGCACACCGCCGTCCCCAGCAGGGCTTTTCCGCCCCTCACTGCATCCCTGGCTGCCTCCTGTTCTCATGTTTTCCTCATTTGCCTCCTGGGCTTCTCTCCTTTCACATGCCCCTCACCACTGGTAGCCCCCAAGCATCAGTTATGAGTCCCGGGCCCTCTTCTCTCTTTGGATGACATCACACCGTCTCAGGATTTTAGGTGATTCTCATCAGTGACTAATCTCTGACCTTTAGGCTTATATCCTGAAGTCCCAGGCCTCTGCAGCCTCTCCCTCTTCCACACCAGCTCCTCTTCCTGGATTCCTGGTCTCCGTTCATGGTCCCACTGGAGCCAGAAGCCAGAGCCGTCCTCCAGGCAGCTCTCTCACCCCTTCAGACCTCCTCCAGTTTCACCTCTGGAGCGTTTCTCCACCCTGCTGCTGCTCCCTGGCCTTCGAATATCACTCTAGTTCAGGCCCTTGTTAATTCTCTGCCAATTGCAGTAACTTCTTATTGGTTCCCTGGCCTCTACTCTTTAAATCAGAGGTTGCCGAACTTTTTCTGTAAAGGGCTAGATAACAAATAGCTTAGCCTTTGTGGTCTCTGCAGCTACTCGACTCTGCTGTTGTAGTGTGGAAGCAGCTGTAGAAAATATGAGGGTCTTCAAAAGTTCATGGAAAGATTCCTATTACCTTTTAATTCTGTTTTTCCATGAACTTTTAGAAGTACCCACGTATAGAAACAAATGGGCTTGACTGTATTCCAATAAAATGTTTTTTATTAAAACAGGCAGCGGAACAGATTTGGCCTGTAGGGTGTAATTTATCCATCCCTGCTTTAAATCCATTCTTTGTGCTGTAGCCAGACTGTTCTACCCAAAATGCATATTAGACAGTCGCTGCTCAGCTTAGTTCTGAGACTCCCCATGACTGCGGAAGGACAGCCACGCTCCTCCTCTGAGTAGGAGGCCTGCCTGGCCTGCCCTGCCCCATGCCTCCCCTCTCACCTGTTTTGGGTCTTCCCCGCCAGGCTGTGCACTTGATGCACCAGGGAAACCAGACAGCGTTCAGCTCCTACCTGCTGTGCAGTCATTTCTTTTTGGACAGAAAGTCTAGTGCTCAAAATAGCCTATAATCATTTTCTCTTGGTGTTGATGTTAGGCCTTAATAACATTTCATAGTTTGTTAAATAAATGTCTACTATCAAACGTTATTCCGATGGAAAATCAGAATGTCCTTGGGCTGAAGTGCTGTCACTGTCCCTGCCACTCAGCCTTGCCTGGGTCTGTTTAGCGTAAAGTGCGGGGGAGCTAGAGTAACCTGGGGCCAGGCCCCTGTCATTTGCTATTTGCTGACTGCTGCATGGGCCACACAGGGGTGGGGTCTCAGAGGGTAGGAGCAGGGGCCAGTGCTGCGTCCTAAAGTAAGATGAGAATAACAGCTCACTGCTTGGTGCTGCCTGTGTGCTGGGTGCTGTGCTGAGTCCTTCATATGCATCACCTGTTTTCCCACAGTAACCGAATGAAGTGGCTACTATTGTCTCTCCATCTTACAGACGAGAAACCTGAGGCTTACTAAGCGCAAGTTCCTTAACTAAGGTTCCACAGTGAGGAAGTGGTGGGGCCTAGATTCCCACCTAGGGTCTGATTCCAAGGGCCTGCTGGACCTCAGCCCGCCACAGTGGCTCCCGGCTCATTCCATGCTGTGCTGGCCATGTGTGTGTGTGCGTATGCACACTCCATGGGTGCTGTGTCTGCAAGTATGTCATCAGTGTCAGGTGGGATCAGGATGTATCATGCTGTGGGGACTAGCCACTGCCTTGACAGATGGGAGAGGTTGTTTTGAGTCTTATTAATATCACAGAATTCTACTATTGAATGGCTGCCCTTAAGTCAGATATTAAAATTAATTTGGTAATAAAACAGGACAGAATGAATGGAGGAAAGGAAACCTGAACGGAGCTGCCTGCTCTGGCAGCTTTGTAAACAGTTACCAGGCTCAGAGCCTGAAATGGGGGTGGGTTGACAGGCATGTCACCTTGGAGGGCCAGAACACACATCCATTCATAGATGTGCTTAATACATGAGTACAGAGGTCCCCCAGAACTGAGGGAAGAGGGAGTGTGTTTAATAAATGATGTTGGAGAAACTAATTACTCTTGGCCCCAAAGAATAACTTCAGATTCATTCCCCTCTGCCATACAAATATGTTCCAAATGGGCCAAAAATCAATTATTTATGGGTTAGAGAGTTAAATGCACAGCTCCTAGTTGTAGAAGGTCTAACAGAATGAAATTGACTCTGTTACCTGGAGGAATGCTAATTCCTCAGCCTGACAGGAAAGGGAGAGCAGCGGGCACGAAACAACTGAGGACCCTGTGCTAGTTCACGCTCCTTGTGAGCGGACTTTCTAGGAGGAGGGTTCGCTGAGCAGGTGCTGAGGAGCTCAGGCCAGGGCAGTGGAGCTGGACCCCAAGTGCAGCCTGCGCTCAGACGCCGGCACCATCCCAGGCTCCTCCTTCCTCCTGGAGGCTGAACTTCTCTCTGCCCTGTTTCATGCTTCTCTTGCCGTAGACCGGCTCCCTCTGCCTCCCAGTTTATCCCTCCCTCGTTCAAGAAAGTAGGTGGCCTGAGGCAGAGGGGGGTGTTGTGTTGAATGAGCTGCTGCCATGGAAACGTGGGATGGAGGAAGGAGGCCCAGAGTGCAGGGCAGACAAAGGGGTCAGTGTCCAGCAAACAGGGCAGTAAACCATGCAGGGCAGAGGGTGAGTGCTTGCAGCAGAGATGGCCTGGGCACTCTGGACTTTAGGAAGAGCCACGGCAAACTGCAGAAATAACACCACACCTATAGACAAATAGCGTGACTACAAGAAGAAAAGGTCGCTCAAACTCTAAATTTTACCGTGCATCTTAAGCAACAGGACACCATTTCATGCGTACTGGATTCATGGGGGTTTCAGTGAGTGGAGTTACACTGATGATTACTGGCAGCACGAAATTCCCAGCCCCTTTCTAGGAGGATTTAGCTACACATGTTACACCTGTGCCAAGAAGCAGGAAAATGATGACCATGAAAGAATTAGAGGAAAGGGTGGGAAGAGGTCAGCTGTGTGTTCCATGCAGCATAGTCCTTAATTGCAAAAGGATGGAAGATATCGAAGTATCCAAAAGGAGCTGATTAGATAAGGCTATGGTGGCCCGCCCACTCACCGGATGGTCACTGGCATTTTCTGCAGCAACATAGAAAAATTATTGATTTCAAGTGCAAAAAGCAGAATACTATGATTTCAGTTCTGCCTGTCCCAGAATTGAATCTCATGTGTAGGGTCAGCAGTACTGCGGGAGAATTCTTTCCTCTAATTTCTTTTATTGCAAGGGTTTATGCAGTGGAAAAAAAGTATGCCTTCAGGATGGATTTACTTTACGTCAGTACTTGGTTTTAGTGAATTAGATTGTTCACCTCTCTCTTGACTTGGTGTTATGTGCAGTAATGAACTGCAGTGTCCACAGGTGTGGACCGTGAATGACTTAACACACATCTCTGGCATGTCTTCTTTAGGCTGAGCGTTGACCTGGGGTGTTTGGGCAAGGTGGCTGTGGCAGGGGAGTCAGTGTCGGCAAGCTCGGCCTGCCTCTGCCACCCAGCCTCTCCCTCAGCTGCTGGAACAGCAGCTGTTACAAGTGGGAGCTTTGGTGTCAGGCTCTGGCCCTCCTGCCACACTGACTAGAACTCAGACTCAAGGCAGCCTGGGGAGGGTGTGCTGTCGTGGCCAAATGCTTGGGCTGAGGAAAGCAAGGCACAGAGAAGTCACAGTTCTAGGCCACCCAACCAGTTAGGAACAGAGCGTGGCCCCCATCAGTGGGAGTGGAGCTGCTGTGCCTGCTGCTGCCACTCGGAGGGTCAGCTTTCTTACCTCTTCAGCTCTTCCTGTGGTGATGAGAGGCCATGAAAGATGGCACGGGATGCCACCTTGGGGGTGCACACACGCTTCTCCCCGAAAGGACTGGTCAGAAACCCAACTTGACACCACAGAGATGTGGCCACTTCCAGGGCCGCGTTCATGCCTCTGCCTGAAGCTGGAGCCTGGTTCCTTGGACCCCCGATTTCTGGCCTGCTTGTCCCCTCCTCATCCACTGGCCTCAGCCACCTCTGTGCTCTCCACCCCCTTCATCTGCTCTTCCTGCCCATCCTGGCCCACAGCTCACATGTCCCCTCCCTCAGGGCCTTTGGCTTCACTCCCTTCCTCAGGTAGCCAGCTGCCCCTGCTTTTGCCTGCTTGGTGTGCATTCATTCATGTGTGCATTCACTCATGCATGCATTTATTGGAGGTAACAGGTACCGGGTATGATGCTAGTCACTGGGACTTGGTGGGTGAGCCAGGACACAGAAGATAAACTAAATGGCCCACAACTGCAGAGTTAGTAAATGGCAGAGCTGAGATTGAAAGCAGAGCAGGGGGTGTGGAGTTAGATTGCCTTCTGTTCAGGTGCCAGAACAGAGAGCACAGCCATCTGCGTGAGTGAAGGGTTGGCCAAACACTCCCCTCCTGTGTGGAATAGGCCCTGGGTCACCTTCCCAGCTCTGCCTGTGCTTCCCTAAGCTTCCCAGCAAGCGGAGCACCAGCATCCACTGTGCCACCTGGTCTGCGCCCTGGTGGAGGCGGCGTCTACAGGGCGAGGTGAGTGGACCAGGCGCCCAGGGAAGGAGTCAGAGTGGGGCCTTCTGCCTCTGCATGGGGTGCTCTGGAAGTGCAGGAACTGGGCTCTTGCAAGGGATCATGGTTCCTGTTCATGGCCTGGGGCTTATAAGCTGGAATGCTCCCCCTCTCGCATGTGGTCTGAGCCATGACTGGGTGGCCTGAGACTGACCCCTGGGCTGCTCTGTGGACCCTGCTTCAGGGCAGTGCTTCTGCCCAGTGTGTCAGGCTGTGGTTCCTGTCCTGAATGGGCACGACATGGGGAGCACCAGGGAGGCAGGCTGTGCCAGTCTTCCTGTCAGCAGTCCCCACCGGCACCTAACGTGCTGACTGCTTCAGCCTGTGCCCCTTGACCCAGAGATGGAGTGTTTAGGCCAGTACTTACCCCAGAGATGGGGGGGGGCTGTTGAACTGAGGTGCAGTCAAGTTAGGAAACATTTCATTTCCCTTACAGTGGTAGCTCACAGTTCCCCCTTGTAAACTTCAGAAAGCATAGGAGTAAACATGGTGAAACACCTGTCTTGGTCTGTTTCCTGCTGCTATAGCAGAATACCATAGACTGGGTAATTTATAAAGAAATATATTTGAGGGGCTGGCCCGGTGGCGCACTGCGCTGGTGCGCCGCTTGGGAAGCGCGGTGGCGCTCCCGCCGAGGGTTCGGATCCCACATACAGATCGGTTCCCGCTCACTGGCTGAGCGAGGTGCGGGGGCAGCACCGAGGGTTGCGATCCCGTTGCCGGTCCTGGTCCGGTACAGGGGCGACACTGAGGGTTGCGATCCGTTGCTGGACACGGAAAAAGACAAAAAAAATAATTTAAAAAAAAAAAAAAAGAAAGAAATATATTTGACTAATGGTTCTGGAGACTGAGAAGTTCAAGAGCATGGCGCCAGCATTTGCTGGGCATCTAGTGAGGGCCTTCTTGCTGCTTCATCCCATGACAGAAGGTGGAAGGGCAAGTGATCTTGAAAGACAGAGAGGAAATCGGACTAAACTCATCCTTTTTATCAAGAACCCATTCCTGGGATAACAGCGTCACCTCTGAAAAGTCCCACCTCTTAATACTGTTACAATAGCATTTAATTTTAACAAGTTGTGGAGGAGACTTTGAAACCATAGCAGCATCACACATTATGCACATGTATAGATATACACCTGTGTCTGAATCAGTTGTGAAGACAATGAGCTACACTGTAATCATTAGAGTCTAATGATAAAGGCAGATACTTTTTTTCACTCTTGAGTCTTTTTTCTTTACTGAAATATAATTCACATATTATAAAATTCGCCCTTTTAAAGTGTATAATTCAGTGGTTTTTAGTATCCTCAAGATCACCACTATCTAATTCCTGAACATTTTCATCACCCCAAAAAGAATCCCCTTACCCATTAGTCAGTTTCAATTCCCTCCTCCCCCATCCCCTGGCAGGCACTAATCTTTCTGTCTCTATGGCTTTGCCTGCTCTGAACATTTCCAGGTAAGTGGAATCATACAATATGTGGTCTTTTGTGTCTGCCTTCTTTCACTTAAGTTCCTAATGTTTTCAAGGTTCATCCGTGTCTTAGCATGTATCAGTACTTTAGAGATTCCTTTTTATGGCTAAATAATATTCCATTGTATGGATATACCAAATTTTCTTTTTCCATTCATCAGTGGATGGACATTTGGATTGTTTCCACTTTTTTACTATTATGAGTTATGCTGCTGTGAACAATCATGTTTATATACGTGGAGTTGCAGGGTTGAGAGGGTTTTTTCCCTCCTGACACCAAATACATAGTGTCTGGCAGTTCAACTCAGTTCTGACACTATCTCCCTAGCATCAGATCCCACAAGTTAAAGGGTTCAGTCCCCAAGACCACCCCCACTTGAGATGCCAATTGCAATTCCCAGGCTACTTCTTACTGATGGGCTATAAATTGGAGGTTCCTATGACCCTTTCTGAAGATTTGATAATTTTCTATAACAGATCACAGAAATCAGGAAAACACTTTATTTGCTCTTATTGGTTTATTATAAAGGATACTACTCAGGAAGAGGCAGATGGGAGAGGTGCATAGGGCAAGGTATGGGGGTGGCGTCGAGCTTCATGCCCTCTCTGGGTGCTCCATCCACCCAGCTCCTTGATGTATTTACCAACCCAGAAGTTCTCTGAACCCCATAGTTTGGGGGTTTTTTTTATGGAGGCTTCATTAGATAGGCATGGTTAATTAAGTCATTGGTCATTGGTGATAGGCTCCATCTTTAGCCCCTCCCTCTCCCTAGAGGTTGGGGGGTAGGGCTGAAAGTTTTAAGCTTCTAATCAAGGCTTGGTCTTTTCAGAGACCAGCCCCCATCCTGAAGCTATCCAGGAGCACAAGAGTCACCTCATTAGAACAAAAGAAGCTCCTGTCACCCTCATCACTCAGGAAATTCCAAGAGTTTTAGTAGCTCTGTGCCAGGAACCTGGGACAAAGACCAAATATCTTTCTGATACTGCATGGGTCTTATGATAACTTGATGTTTAACTTTTTTGAGGAACTGCCAAGCTGTTTTCCAAAGTGGCTGCACCGTTTACATTCCCACCAGCAGTGCATTAGAGTTCCAGTTTCTCCACATCCTCACCAACACATGTTATTATGTATTTGATTATAGCCATCCTAGTGGGTGTGAAGTGGCACCTCATTGTCTTTTTTATTTGGATTTCTCTAATGATGTTCAGCATCTTTTCATGTGCTTTTTCATTATTTGTATATATTCTTTGGAAATATGTCTATTCAAATTCTTTGCCCATTTTTAAGTTGGGTTATTTGTCTTTTTATTGCTGAGATATGAGTTCTTAACATATTCTGGACACTAGACCCTTATTAGATAGATGGTTTGCAAATATTTTCTCCCATTCTGTAGGTTGTCTTTTTACTTTCTTGATGGTGCCCTTTGAAGCACAAAAGTTTTTAATTTTGACAAAGACCGGTTTATCTGTGTTTTTGTTTTGGCAGCTGGCCAATATGGGGATCTAAGCCCTTGACTGTGGTGTTATAATACCACGCTCTAACCAACTAAGCTACCTGGCCAGCCACGGGCGAGCTCTAAGCACGTCTGTGTAGTGTTCTTCCTCAGAGAAGCCACGGTCGGAGCAGGAGAAGGTTTAAGTGTCATATCTAAAAAATATTGCCTAATGCAGGGTGATGAAGATTTGCATCTGTTTT
>NW_007745280.1:0-15007 GCF_000696425.1 Galeopterus variegatus
TACAGCAATATTTTGGAGTAGGCAAAAGCAGACAGGATCTTGTGAAAAAGTGGAACTCGCTGTAGATAGAAGCAAAGATGCTTCATACCAGAATAGGCAAGAAATCAGAGTGCAGATGCAGGTAATGGGATTTGAGCTTCAGTCTTCTCAATAAAATAAAAGTTTTTCGCCTGAGAATAAGAACAGGAAGCCAAGTAGAGAATGTGTGAAAGAGTCTTTCTAGGTGAGCAGGGAAGGAAAGAAACCAGCCACACATAGCACAATGGCCTAGTGACGTAAAAAACCCACTTGAGGTTTATGGTCGAGTTTAAAGTGAAATAAGACAACATGACCTTGTGTTTTTCTCTAGAGCTATTCATGGATGCAGGCAGAGAAAGGAAGAGAGATTCTATTCACCCAGGGTTGTGGCATTGCCAACACCATGTACGAAGAGCCAGAGAAGGGCAAAGGAGTTTATGGAGAAGGCGCAAGAGTAAGTATAAAAATGAACCTCAAATCTGAAGCCTAGGAACTAGAATAAATCAAAACCCATGCACATCATCTGCCCTTCTGTTTTGGTCTTAAGTTTTAAAGGACAAAATCATATTTTCTACATTTTCCACTACTCTCTCTAGCAACTAGACCTGTATCCATGATGACTACTCAATTAACATGTATTGATTGTCTAGTCACTTTCTGGTGTGAAAATGTAGCAGGTTCTCCAATCTTCAGTGATCCTTCCAGAGATAAGCCCCACTGGATTTGACAGATGGTCTATAATTTTTATATTTGAAGCACCATATGTCAAGAACCAAAGTTCTATATATATTTAGTTCCAAATTTTCAGGTTTGGGTGATAATGTGTTTAGTAGCACCTGTGCATCCAAATCTGCCATCCAGAAGCTTCTATTTTTTCCACCCCATACATTCATTACCTCAACCAGATGCTCCTAATTTCCTGCTTCCTCAGAGCACGGTCTGGCCATCCTGGGACTGAATCTGTTTCACTGGGTCTTACATAAGAGCCCCAGGGCAGGAGTGCAGAGCTGCCATCTGTCTATCCCTCGTCTTCATTTCCTAGAGATCACTTGATTACTACCTGCTGTTCAGAAACATTTGAAGGATGAATTAATTTTCTGCAGTCTCATAGAATAATGCTTCGTCTCTGACCTGCAGCTGTCTCTGACCCTTTCTGTTAATGCTGCACATGATTCGGGTTTATCTACCTAGGCACGAATTTGATTTATATTTTTTAGGCATAGAATCGGTATTTCAGCAAAGGTGTTTACCTTATTTCCCTTTGACTTCTATTTTAAAGTTGAAATACAGCCTGTTAGGAATAAAAAATCTGAACATGGATATAATGATCACATTGTAAAATGTAGCAAGTAATTTCATTGAAAAATAAATGTTCTATTTTGTACAGGACTATCCACAATTAATAATACAACAACATTAATCGATGTGCACAATTTTTTTAATGCTACCAAATACACTGTTAGATTCTGCGGGTACAGAGGCAAAGGAAATAGACATATTTCCTGCCCTCAAGAATTTGCAGTCTAGGGGAGAAGACAAATATGGAAATAATGTTATGCTATGAAAACATTTGTAGGCCAGAATTATGCAAAGGTCACCTGGACTTTGAAAAGGGCATCATTGCAAATAATTTTTTTTCTATATTAAAAAAAGATATTACCAAAGAAAAGTTTGAAAGTAATAAGTTAATCTAGAACCAGGAGTCCTGGTAATTTACTCACTAGTTCATTGTTCTGTCTGTGGACATACAGATCACTAGAATTAACATAAGCCTTGTCCCAAACACCTTAATTCTTCTAGCTTGACACCCAAGGATATTTCTTTGTAATTCTGGCCTAATTTCTACATTTTCTAATTGCATCTTTCCAAGCACCTTTACATGTCAGTGCTTGTTAGTACACCTTTGGCAAAAGTCACATTCATATAAATAAAACAACCAACTTTTACATATACAATTATACATTCAGAATAGTTTTTCCCACACAGAAATGTGAAAATAAACTGAAACCATACATACAATTTATAAATAGGGTTATCTTATACCGTGAATGGGTGGCTATCTACTTGTAAATTTACAGATTTCATTGACTGAGGCTCCTCCTTTTCTATCATCAATGTCGACATTTCTCAAATCAGGAAGGAAGTCATTTTGTTTCACTGTCAGAGACAAAGATTTATATGCAAATACAGAAGCCCTTCCAATCTCGAACAGTCTTTATTCACAGGTTTGTTTAGTGGACTGGCCCAAACAATTGAACTCTACTTTAAAAACCATCTACTCAATGCCTACTGTGCATAGACATAGGAGTTACCTATAAGCCACCAAGGAAATCAACTGGGTATGTTAAAAGGGTCACCAGTACCCCAGAGAACTAATTTGGGGTCAAAAAGAGATGCTTCTCTGGTTGCATCTGTGATTTGCATAGCAAGTACAATCTCACTGCCCAGAATCAATTTCCTATCACAGAGATGGATGAAAAAAGGTACTTGAAAACTAGCATTTGGTATCTTTTTGTGAGAATACAGACTTTTTCAGATTGATCCTTGGTGCTCAGAAAAGATTAAAGTTTTCATGTAGATTAACTCCTTAGGTGGGAGGAAATTCAGATGCTACATGAGTGGCCACGGTAAAAGGGAAACTTGGGAAAACATTCAAAAACATATCAAATTATAAAATATTTGTTTGTCCCCTTGTTTTAAAAATGAAAACTGTGGCATTTTGCTTTTAGTAGCCAGATTCCTAGTCTATTAATGATGAAATCCCAGAGGAAGGTTAGAAAATTAAGATCTGTGCAACTGTTTCTCCCACCTACTACACTGCAGGAGAGGGCAGTTAGTCACTGCAGAATGTGATAAGAGAAGAAAAGTGTGCTTCACCGCTGCTGACAAAGGGATCTTATAAGTTGCCCTGTCTTCTTTGAAGCCAGCGTCTAGTAATTAACCCTTCCATCTGGCAGCGTCTTTTCCGCACTTCTAGTCAAGAGACATGTCACGTTCCTAATAGCTGTGACTTCGGCAGTCCTCCCAGTAATGATACTTTCTGTTTCCGTTCCCATTTGCTAAAATGCTTTCCTCTAATTTGGTGACCTGAGCAGGGATATTAGGAAAAGTGGAAAATGATCATTCAGAAACTCATTAAAATATCTCAGCACAAAATGAGTGTGGCATGCATGAGGAGAATGAAAACAGTGGAAAGAAATAATAAAGATTTCAGAGTCATTATAGCTGCTGTCAGTCTGGCTTTTGTCAATCATAGACAGACTCTGGAAAAAAAAAAAGTCAGCAAGGAGGTTAAAAACAGTAGGAGCTACTCAAGCGAATTGTGAAAATAACCTTGTATCATCCTGTCTATAAGCTCTACCAAAAAAGAGTCTTTAAAAAGAAATCGATCCTTATCTTTATAAATTCGAAGGCTATTAATATGAAAATTAAAATTGACTTCTGTCTTTTGCTGGAAAGTATTCCAGTGTAGACTTATAAATACAACATCCCTAGAAGTGTGTCCACCTGGAGATTTAATGCAACCAGGGTATTGATACTTACTGAAGCAGACTGTTTTTTCCAGGGAGATTAGCCAGACTGAGAATGGAAAGATGAATTTTCATATCAGATAAACCATTTACTTGTGTGATCTTAATTCTATCAGGTACCCTATGGGTACTTCCATATTCCCATTCATAAAAGGAGCACCTAACCACTTACTGCTGGAAATCTTTTAAGAGGTAAAAAAATTCCTTAAAATAAAGGCAGTGATCCTTAAGATCTCAGGTCACATCTTCAAAAAAACTTCACTGGCTCCGAGTCTTCATCTACACCCCACCCCAGCCAACTGCCACCCACAATCCACTCTTAGAACATCCCATCCTTTCTTTCATAGCATATAACATAGTTTGTAGCTATGTTTTGTTGATAGTGTCCCCTCTAGTATATACTCCTGTGTTTTAGGCATCGGGAGAAAAAACACCCTTGGAGACCGATATAGAAAAAGAGAAAAAGATTTTTATTTCCAGCAGCCGGACCACACCAGCCAATTCAAAGGTGCGGCCCCGAACCATCTTTGTTCTCGGTTTTTAAAGCTGCAAGCGTGGGCAACTTGGTCGCCCGTTCACCGCGCCAAGAGGTATTAGCCAGTGTAAGCAAGCCAACAGTACATGAGATAATTTTGCAGTCAGCAGAGCTCCTCCTGTCCCACACCCACTTTCCTGCCTAACTTTTACACAATAGAGGGGCTATCTTTAGTGGCGTCAGTCCTGCACTTAGAAAGAGGGCATTACTTCACTGAAGGCAGAGACTATACTTTTTATTCACTGTTATATCCCACCCACATTTCCAGCACTATGCTTTTGACATATTAGTAGGTGGTCAACAAACAGTGAATTAAATAATTTTTTTAACCTTAAATCTGGGGAGGATATTTAGAGTCCTGATAAATGTATGATCAAAGAACCAATTCTCTCCTTTCCTCTTCTCTGGGTTTCTTTCCTGGAGAGATGTCCAAAATCCATCAAAACATTGCCCAAAGCCCTATAGATCAATTCATTTCTGTCACTGTGGCCTCTAGGCTGAGCAGTGTCTTATTTAAGGCTCCCACGTTGGCACTGTCTGTCCTACATTCTTCAGTTCTCACTGCTTATTATTTTCCTTACAAAAAAACGAGGCTTCTGAACTTTAATTCTAACAAGGCCTTTCTTTGCTTATCCTCAAATGGAAAAACACAACTCTAGTTCACCTATATAATTCTGTCTTCACTCTTTTTATATGTATGTTACACTTATCCATATCAGTCACTCTCTTCTGCTCCTATAGTAAATACACACATACATATGTAATTTTTAAACCATGAGGATTTAATAGGTGATGTATATAAAAGGACTATGTTCTTGTAAAATGGGTAAATTTTATTTATTCAGCTTTACATGTTGAAACAGAAAACTCATTTTCTCAACTAATTCAAAAATGAGAAGGTAATATAAGTATTTAAAAGTTCTGTTTACACTGTATAAAGAAAAATATTCAAATTATCTATCGGTCATTTTTCTAGCAAATGTAGCCAGCTTGACATATCTTTATAATCTTAAAATAGAATAATTATTTTGGCATTATCCAGAAAAAAAAAATAGTGATTTTGTTTTACCCAAACAACTTGTCTAATGGCACAGTTGTCTAAATTTTTCATTTTTCCAGTCAATTATTTTGACTCTGACAAAATCTCTTTCAGTCACCATCTTAAACAGGAGACCTCGTGTTATTGGTAATTGGTCATTTGTTTAATCATTTATTCAGCCAACCTTCATTGACTATCTGCTAACTATCAAGAACAACGCTAATATTCTGTGGGCTCTGAGAATACCTTTGGGAAGGGAACAGTCCTAAAGCATCTCCACTTTTATGCATTTAGTATAGAATCCGAGTGCTTCCAAGTTATCTAGACTAAAGTTTGCCCTTTTCCTAATATCCAAATACAATAGGCCAAACTTCCATCTTATGAGCAAAAAATTCACTTTCCAAATATTTCTGGGGGATTTGCCAGTTAGCTCAGTTGGGTAGAGTGCCATCTTGTAATACCAAGGTCAAGGGTTTGGATCCCCAACCCCCCACACCCTCACTCCACCCAACCCTCATCCCCGCCCCCATACTGGCCATCCATCAAAAACAAACCAAAAAAAAACAAATAATTCTAGGGATTCTCTGGTACCATTTACATGTCTTAGGTGATTCTTGTCTCCTCTTAACTCCAAAGGGTTTCCCCCCTTCTCCCTGATCACCCCAGAGGTGTCTCTGCTTCTCCCTGAGTTGTCCTCCCCTGTGGCTTGCACACTAAACAGGCTTTAAACTGTTAAGCTAATCAGCTTTACTGAAATCTGAGGATTTATTATCCTAGGATAGTGCATTAAAGGAAAACAAAACTGAAAATCAATATTACTGCTCTTGGAGTCTGGGGGTGCTACCTCAGCTTCAGATCCCATTCCCAGACCTCAGCCTGACCCATCCCACATCTGCCACCAGTGGAAGATGAAAAATCAGTTAACTAATATCTTGGGAACCCATGAAACCAAGGAAGGAAACTATCCTTTTCTTTCATTATGATCCTCTTTTATTCCTTCCCTTCAGAGCATGCTTAGGCCTTGCCTTTGCATAACCTATGAATTGTTTTCCGGGTATCCCTCCTTCTAGGATGAATTCTAACACAATTCTCAAAATGTAGAAACACTTGCAGTCAACATTTTGCTACAATAATTGTGGCTCTTGTCCCATACTCTCTTCATTTATCAGATTCTACTATGATTTTATTTAAACAAAGGATTCTCCATCCTAAAAAATAACAATAAAATTTCAATAATTCAGTGGGAGTCACTGGAAGGCGACTGGAACTATGCTAAGGAAGCTTAACATACATGAGGCACCTTGCCTGAAAAAGAATTTACTTTTGAGACAACATAACCTTTTCATTTCTAGATGCTTTTAAGTTATTTCCTACTAATATCTCCATTCTTTCCAAAAGATTAGGAGAGCAAACTCTTAGTGGGCTTATTCAAACACACTATTACTTGAAGGACATAAAGTTAATAAACACTTAACAAAAAGCAAGGTCAATTCTATTTTAGTTTAACTGCTTTGGCCTAAATCAAGGATTTGTTTCTTAAACAGAATTCTGTGGGAATGAAAATATTGGATCCTGTTTCTTTCCTAGAGATCTCCTTCCAAACAGCTGCTTAGTCCTAATTATTGAGAGTGAAAGACTCATTTTAGGAGACGTGGTTTTATTCACAGTAGTAGTGTTTCCTTTAAACACCCTCCCCCCATTACCACTTTGCTTATACAATCCTCAAACAGCTGATCAGAAATCCAAAACTGAAATCACCTATATACGACTATATACAAAAATGTGAACTATTGGATAACTGCAAATTCTTGCCATTTTCCTGGATGTTTTGGGGCCTTGTAGATACCAAATTCAATCTGAATTCATCCAATGAGACTGAAAATTAACTGTGCTTCAAGATCATACATTGGGGAAAAGACTGCCTCTTCAATAGGTGGTGCTGGGAAAACTGTACATCCATATGTAGGAGAATGAAACTAGATCCGTACCTCTCGCCATATACCAAAATCAAAATCAACATGCAAAAATCAGTAGGATTTTAATACTCTGACAATGAATAAGCAGAAAAAGAAGGCAAGAAATTTAACACATTTGCAATAGTCACCAAAAAAATAAAATACCTAGGAATAAAGTTAACCAAGGATGTGAAAAATCTCTGTGATGAGAACTACAAACCACTGTTGAGAGAAATTAAGGGGAAAAAAGAAGATGAAAGATATCCCATGCTCATGGGTTAGAAGAATTAACATTGTGAAAATATCTGTACTACCCAAAGTGATCTACAGATTCAACACAAGCCCCACCAAAATTCCAGTGACATTCTTTGCAAAAGGGGAAAAAACAATTCTAACATTCATATGGAATAACAAAAGACCATGAATAGCCAAAGCAACCGTGAGCCAAAAAAATAAAGCCAGAGTCATAACACTGCCTGGCTTTAAACTATACTACAAAGGTATAGTAACCAAAACAACATGGTACTGGCATAAAAACAGACACACTGACCAATGGAACAGAATAGAGAACCTAGAAGTCAACCCATACACCTACAGCCATCTGATCTTCAACAAAGGCACCAAGAATCCACACTGGGGAAGAGACTGCCTCTTCAGTAAATGGTGGGGGGAAAATTGGACATCCATATGTAGAAGAATGGAACTTGACCCACACCTCTTTCCATATACCAAAATCAACTCAAAATAGGTTAAATAATTAAATATATGCCCTCAAACTATAAAACTCCTAAAAGAAAACATAGGGGAAACACTTCAGGAAGTAGGACTGAGCATAGACTTTATGAATATTACTACAAAAGCACAGACAACCAATGGAAAAATAAACAAATGGGATTATATCAAACTAAAAAGCTTCTGCACAACAAAAGAAACAATTAACAGAGTGAAAAGATAGCTAACATAGTTGAAGAAACTATTTTCAAAATATACATCTGACAAAGGATTAATATCCAGAATATACAAGGAACTCAAACACTAACAAAAGAAAAAATAAACAAATGGGATTATATCAAACTAAAAAGCTTCCACACTGCAAAAGAAACAATTAACAGAGTGAAAAGACAACCTACAGAATAGGAGAAAATATGTGCAAACTATGCATCCCACAAAGAATTAATATCCAGAACATAAAAAGAGCTTAAGCAACTCAACAGCAAAAAAAAAAAAAAGACCAATTTAAAAATAGACAAATGAGCCAAATAGACATTTTTCAAAAGAAGGCATAAAATGGCCAACAGGTGTATGAGAAAATGCTCAGCAACACTAATTATCAGGAAAATGCAAATCAAAACCACACTGAGATATCATTTCACCCCAGTTAGACTGGCTATTATCAAAAAGACAAAGAATAACAAATGCTGGTGGGGATGTGGAGAAAGGGGTACCCTCCTATACTGTTGGTGGGACTATAATTTAGTACAGCTATTATAGAAAACAGTGTAGTTTCCTCAAACGGCTACAGAAAAAACTGCCATATGACCCATCAATCCCACTGCTGAGTATATACCCAAAGGAATGGAAACCATGTGTCGAAGGAATGCCTGCATTCTCATGTTTATTGAAGTTCTATTTACTTTAGCCAAGAGTTGGAATCAACCTAAATTTCCATCGACAGATGACTGGGTAAGGAAAATGTGGCGTGTGTGTGTGTGTGTGTGTGTGTGTGTGTGTGTGTGTGTGTGTGTGTGTGTGTGGAATACTACTCTGCCATAAAAAGAGAATGAAATCCTGCCATTTACAGCAACGTGGATGAACTTAGAGAACATTATGTTAAGTGAAATAAGCCAGGCACAGAAAGAGATATACCACATGTCCTCACTCATAATTGGGAGCTAAAATGAAGGAAGGAAGGAACAATCACAATAATACACTGAACTTTCAAAAAAGAACAGAGAACAGAACTGTGGTTATTAGAGATGGGAAAGGCGGAGGGGAGGGGAGTTAGTGAGAAATGAGTTAAAGGTCACAAAGACTGATTACATTTTGTAAACATGAATATACTAATTATCCTGATATTATTACCACATATTGTACACACATATTGATATTCAAATCTGTACCCCACAATATATAAAATCACTTATGTTTCAATTTTTTTTAAGTAAAAAAAAAAAAAAAAAAAGATAGTGAACTGGTCTTATTGGTTCTGTTAAGCTACCTTGAATTTCTCAGACTGACAATAGATCAAGGAATTAATACAAAAGTATTAATATTTTTGGATTAGGGATGTTCAACCTCATTAGTAACTATAGTCACTTTGAGCATCATGCTGACACTCAAGAAGTTTCAGATTTGGGGGCATTTCAGATTTCAAATTTTCGTATTAGAAATATTCAACCTGTAATGTAGTGTATGTTTCAGAATTACTAAAAGAGTAGATTTTAAATATTCTCACTACAAAAAAAAAAGTATGTGAGGTAATGGATGTGTTAATTAGCTTGCTTCAGTATCAAAATATCACACTGAAACCCATAAATATATGATTATTATTTGTCAATTAAAAATTAAAATATGAAAAAATCAGTATGCAGTAATTTTGAATGTGCTCTTTGCATCCACTGTCATCATCTGTCTACTTCTATCATTTGTGGTTCAGCCTTAAATTACTGATATTTATTCTCTTTAAAAAGAAAGTTAATATTTTTCTAAATATGAAAAGTACACATAGTAATTATAAATAAAAGTGGGAAATATAATAACATTAAAAGAATAAAAGAGAAGTTAGCCATGATCCCACAACCCCAGAGAAAATCACTATTATAATTAATACATTTCCTATCTTTAAATGTGCATGTGTGGTTGTGATATCTTTCATGATATTTTAAAGTCTTAATCTTTGCCCAACTCAATCATTCTGAAGAGAAGAAGCTCTGTTGAGATTCACACACATCCTCAAAGTCTAAGTCCAGCCTGATCCTGAGGTACCTTCCCACGGAAACCCCTAAGATGCTGATGGATGGCCCATCGGAAGCCTGAGAGGAAAACTCATCCCCAAGGTGTCAGAAACAGAGACATGGTCCAGTATCCAGGCCCAGGCCTTAGAGGGGAGATGCCATTCTGACTTCAGCATAGTGTCTGTGGCTCAGATTTGCCTTCTAGTTCATTTCTCATAGACTTGTGCTCTGCATCCAAGAAAGCAGGTAGGGCTACAAGTTAAAAGCAAATAAATGTAAGGCTCATCAAAATTTCTATAAGGCTTTGGGTAATAAGTAGCTCTGCTTCATGGCTCATGAGAAATTTAACAGAAAAGGGGACAAGATCCATTTCTGCACAGAACCCAGCATGGCTTTGGTTCATTAAGGCCCCAGAAAACAGTCCTATGCTTTGGTACATGGTGGCCTCCCACACCCCCCTAATGGAGTCACCTTAAGGCAGTGACAGCTCAGATGAGGGCATTGCAGGGCAGTGGCTATTCCCTAAAGGCAGTTTTAAAGACAGTGAAAAAGAATGAAATTCTCCCATTTTCAACAACATGGATGAGCTTGGAGAAACTTATGTTGAGAGAAATAAGCAAAGCACAGAGGGGTAAATACCACATGTACTCACTCGTAAGTGGGAGCTGAGAGAGAAAGAAGGAAGGAAAGAAAGACCACAGTGGTGTGTTAGACCTGCAGAGGGAGAGAGCATACCTAGGGATATAAAGTGGGGTGGGAGAAAGGGAGATGGAGAGGAAGGTCAGGGATAACTGGGTGAGGGACATGGGGTATAATGGCAATTTGTAGTAATGAGCATGCTGCCAGTGTGGATCTGGCCATCACACCCTGGGCACAAGGGGTGACAATCAGCTTTGTATCTCATGAATATTCATAATGAATAAAAAAATAAGGTACTAAGCAAAAATAATAAATAATAAAAAAAATAAAGACAGTGAAGACTCTGTTGATGGTTTCCAGATTAGGAGAGGAAGGAAGATGGCAGAATAGATGGTCCCCAGCATCATTCTTTCCCACAAATCAACCAATTTACAACTATGAAAGGGCAATGACAGCCAAGCTGGGGCCATTAGAGCTCAGGGGAAGAGGCGGAGAGACCTACAGAGTACATGAGGGTGGGAGAAGCCATGATGAGAGAAAGAAAAACTGCTCCAACTGTTTTGAATCCTGGCCACTTCCAGGCTGGAGCTACTGAGTGCACCGAGCTGTGCCCTTTGGATGAAGTTGCTTGGAGGCAGCAGGGGAGAAGAGGGCCTTGGTGGTCCCCAGGCCAGCAAGACCACTAATAGGGTTCCTGTGGACCCACATAGGAACAGGGAGCCACAACAACTGAAAAAAGGAGTCACCCAGAGGCCAGTGAGGAATCACAAGGGACCAGAGCACAGCCCATCCCGTGGGAAGTGTTTGAAGCATGGGCAGTGGGGGAGACAGACCTGCCGGGGGACACTGGGACACAGCAAGGACAGCTGATCTGCCCCCCAATCAGCATAGGGCCACTCAGAGGAGACTGGTCAGTAATATAGAATTGCACAGGGTGCAGTTTGATGAAAAATATGAGGCCCAGACCAGAGATTCTACACAACCCAGGTGCACTGTATCTTACTAGATCCAGAAGTACCTATGAAGTCAACCATTGAAACCTGAGCTGCACAGAAAGCCTTCCCTAGGGAATCAGCAGCAAAACAGCAATCTAGCTCAACCACAGAGCTCAAGTACTGGTTCCGACAGGAAGTTCCTCTATTTTAGAAGCAAAGGACAACAAATTAGTTCCAGAACAGAGTTTGAGTGGTGGGAACAGCAAATAATCCAACACAGAACAGAAAGAAAAACCAAAGTACCCACAACCAGAGACAAAGTTTGATATTGACTATTAAAGGCCTCCTTTAACCAAAGAACACCTATAACACCAAGAAGGACCAGAAGTCCTCTGGGCTTCCAAGCTAGAAAGAGGGGAGAGCTGGGGGTCTCAGCCACACACCCCCCAACACACACAACCAGCCCAGCGACAACCACCAAGCTGCCACAGGAAGCACCCCGGGCTCTCCCAAGCTGGACAGTGAGGGCCCAAGGGCCTCGGCCACATCCCCCTGACACCATAACCAACCCAGTGACAACCACCGATTCACAGCAAGAAGGGCCCCAGGTTCCCAAGCTGAGGTGGTGGGAGGTGGGAGGTGAGGGCTTTTGCCACACCCGCCTGACATCTGTAGCCAGCCTGGCAATGACCAAGCCACCACCAGAAACCCCCTAGTCTCCCCTGCTTTCTCCTTCTTCCATCACATTTCCTTCCCCTTTCCCCTCTCCCCCTCCCTCCCAACTGCTCCACAACAACATAATAGAATGTAAAAAAATAATAATATTAATAAAAAAAGGAGAGGAAGGAAATCACAGACATCACCTAGTAGCTTGTTCATATGCTGATGTGAGATAACCAAGGGATGGTTGGTAGTGGTGGAGGTGGAGGGTGGAGAAGCCTTTGTAGATGGAAGTCCTGCACTAACAGACGGACATAGGAAACACGGACTGTACCCACAAGAGGAAATCCATTGGCCAGGGGAAGCCCCTCTCCAGAAATTTGCCCACCTCACACAAGCTACATAAAGTTTTATTCCTGACTGTAACAAACACACTTGTTTGTCTCCAGTAAGTAAAGAAATGGTTACCGCATTCCTACGTAATCATTGTGTATTATCTTGAAGACCACTAATGGTCTTTAATCCCTATTAAATAAATTCAGTTCTTTTTGTCTTTTTTGAAGCCAACCCTGAAGCCATTTCCTCTGCAATGAATTTAAACGTTGCTGACCCTGGGGTCTGGCCACTGAGTGAGGCTTTCCTCCGTCCCACCCACTAGGGAGTTTATTGTTACACCTTGTGAAGCCAGGAAGAGAGAAAGAGCTGAATGCATCTAAAATAAACCCATTCGCCAACTTCTCTTTTTCAAAGAAAACTACCACTTGCTTCAACCCTGTGAAAAGAAGAAGACAGAAGGATGAATGTTCTTTCAGTCACTTGAGTCATCTGCGAATTAAGTGGTTCTGAAATGGTTAGTAGGAGAACATTTGTGCAATGAATGTAACCACAGGATACATTTTTCTCATAACAGACAATGTTAGCTCAACTTCTCTGAAAGATAAATAATGTAAGTTCAGTCCTCATCATTTAAAAAAATGTTTGCTGTTGAGTCATTCAACGTGCCAGGATAGAATAATCACAATGACGATGATGATGATGATAATAACACATTTACTCTGCGCCAGGTGTTCTCCAAAATTTTGTTTAACTAATTCATTTAATCTTTAACAACAATTTTAAGAAATAAGTATTATTATTATTATTTCCATTCTACAGATAAGGAAAATAGGACATGGAGAGGTTCAAAAAACTCGTCCAGTTACTGTAGTAAGTTGTGGAACCAGATTTCAAACCCAGAAAACCAGTGTGAAGATTAATAACACATGTCAACATTTAGATCAAAAGTACAAAGTTTAATATGCTACATGGACATTTTTCAGAATTTTGAAGTTGCTGCAATTGACTGAATTGTTTTCTTCTCATGTAAGCAACTTTGTCATAATAAATAGTCCCTGCCTAAAAAGCAGAACACAAAAACTAAACAGATTTTGCAAATTGACTCATTTTTTATTTCTTGATGACTGAACTTCAGTTAAATAATGGAGAGGATAAGATTCAGCCATTTGCCTTTTGTATAAGGCAAACAGTATTTATTGGAATGATAAATTTTTGCATTCTGAAAAACCCCATTTTCCAAAACAAGAGGAAAATGGCATAGGCTTGGATTAGACACATATCACGTCTATGGGGAAAAAATCTGTTTTATTTCCTTGTCAAGAATTAAATCTCTGTAAGGCAAGGCATCATTTTTTCCTTCCTTCTTGTCTCCCATTAGCACTTGGGGGACTTTCAGCAAAGGGACTTTGCTTTCAAGCAGCCACACTGCCCAGCCTTCCCATCCTGCACTCTTTTTTGAGACCTACTTTTCTGTGGCCAGGTCTCTATAACACAATTGTCTTTTCTATAAGTAAAAATGTCATTGAAATATTCAATCGGTCTTTTTCTTTTTTTCAATAAATTTTTCTGACTAATGATGATCATCAATGATGTTGTTAAAAATGGATTCAATTTATCCAAAAAGCAGAACGTACTATAGAAGTCACTCTACTTAGAGGACATAGCAATGGTAATTGAAATGTCCCAAAAACACAATAAACTGCGTATTTTGGGAGGGCAGAAGCCATGTCTTTTATTGCTATGCTCGGTATCTACAAATTGCTATTCCCAGTGTCTGTAAATCCTAAGTTCTCAAAAATGTTTGTTCTATTTAATTGGCTTGAAATGTGAACACTAAAGCTAATAAACTAATAAGGTTCTTTCTGCTACCAAACTTAAGTCATTACTACATATGTCCTGCCATGAATGCTAGTTCTGGAGAAGCTTGATATTTGTAAGTAAAAAGAGACAGACAGACAGAGGAGGGGGCAGGCGAGGGGTGGGAGGAGAGAGAGAAAGAAAAGGAGAGAGAATGGGGCTAGCGTGGGATAGTTGTGGAAGCTCAGAAAGGTCACAAACATGAAAAGAGCTGAAGCAGGTAAGAGAAAAATAACACGGAGAGACTCACGGGCAATGGAGGAGATGCCACCAAGCGTAAGTTTGTGCCACGTGTGACTCTTTTCCATTCCTATTCAGGTTTAAATCCTGGACTGAAGCAGAAATAGAACTATTGGCTATTTCCTCAATGTCTCGGCACTGTCCCCTCCAGTACACTCTACTCCCAGTTTGAGCTCTCCATTAGATTCATATCAGCTGGGCTTTAAGAGTATGGGTTTACATTTTCCAATTTAATCCATTTTCATTAAGATATGTACCCATAGAGCAGGTTTCTCAAGAAAGCATCTATTCATTCCTTACATAAGCAGC
>NW_007745281.1:0-671 GCF_000696425.1 Galeopterus variegatus
TGTCTTATTCTTTATTTCCAACATTTTATTTTGAAAAATTTCAAGCTCACGGCCAAGTTGTAAGAATAGCACAATGAATATCTATCTATCCTTTACCTAGACACCAATTTTTCATATTTTTCCACATTTGATTTGATGCTTTTGCTATCTATGTGTCCTCATTTATTGGTTGAAACATTTGAAAGAGAACTGAAGATATTATGAAACTATACCCATAAGTACTTTGATATATACCTACCAAGAATATGGACATTCTCCTACATAGCCACGTGACCAGTATATATTCAAGAAATTTAACATTAGTTAAAAAATATTTTCTAATACACAAATTATTTTATTTGTAATGATCTTCTATCAAGATGTGTCACATGAACACTCTGTAATCTATTCTGGTGGTTAACAACTTCTTTTAAGACTGTGTGATACTTCATATTTCAATCCATGACACTTTGAAAAATCTGCTGCTTATCTTAATCTCCCAAAAAATGTCTGTGTAGGAAATCACACACACAAAACTTCATGTAAAAGTGAAGGGTATCCAAACCCCTGAGTACACATGTCTAAACACCCTGGGAAGGGTAAAGTCTATGAACTTCAGCTTAAGCTTTCTTAATGCCCATCTAAATTCTTCCCCTTTGTGTGTTTACCTTTTTAAGATCACGGTACTTAGA
>NW_007745281.1:2019-3540 GCF_000696425.1 Galeopterus variegatus
ATTACTGTAGCTTTATAGTAAGTCTTAATATCACTTTCTGTGAACCATTGAGCTTTGTTCTTCATCTTCAAGATTTCTTTGACTTTTCTACATCATTCTAATTTTCCTGTACATTTTAGTATTACCTTGTCAGTTTCTACAAAAAAGTTTACTGGTTGGCTGGAATTTCACTGAATCTAGAGATCAATTTGGGAAGAACTTACATCTTTACATTATTGATTCTTCCAACCTACAGACAAGGTATAACTCTCCATTTGTTCTCCGTTATAAAAGTTCTTTTAAAATTTCTCCCTGCAATATTTTGTAGTATTTAGTTCAAAACTCTTGCTCATTTTTGGTTAAAAAATTACAAAATTATTTCAGTGAATATAGAAAAAACTTCTGTTAAAATTCAACATTCAGTCATGATAAAGCCTCTTAGCTAAACTAAGTAAACAAGGGAGCTTCCTTAATTTAATTCTAAAAAAAAANGAAAATTAAAAAAGAATTAAAGAAAATTAAAAAGAACCTACAGGTAAATCATTAGAATTAATAGGTAATTTTACCAAGATTCTGGACATAAAGTCAATAAACAAAAATTAATTTCTGCTTAATGGCTACAGTCAGAAAATAAAGCATAAAAAATATACCATTTGTAATAGCATAAAATACTAAATACTTGAGAGTAAAACTAACAAAATATATGAGACAACTCTATGCAGAAACTATGTTATTGAGAAAAATGAAAGAATATTTAATTTGTTAGGTAGGTATTCCACTTCTACAGAAGACTCGATATTTAAAAAAGATGTCAGTTATTACCAAACTGATCCACAGAGTCAAAGCAATTCCAATCAAAATAACATTTGTATGTGTGCACTTGTGTGTGTGTGTGTAACTTGATAAACTGGTTCTAAACTTCACATGAAAGGGTAAAGGGCCAAGAATAGTCCATTCGTGATCGAATAGGAACCAAGTGGGAGGACCTACCCTACTGGAAATTAAGAATTATTACTAAGCTACAATAGTTACAATTGTGTGGAGTTCTAAGTGTGTGGATGACAGATAAACCCATAGACCAGCGGAACAGGACACAGAGGTTAGAGGTCACCGTGCATGCTATGGACATTGGATTCAGGACTAAGTGCAACTACAGTACACCTTGCAGCTCTGCCTCTAAGAAGGAAGCACAGTGCCTGGCAGGCCTCAGCAGGTACAAGATACCACATATTCCACACCTGAAAAAACTGTCCCAACCTGTACAGCAGGGGACACAGAGACTGTCAGCTCTGAATGGGGTCAGAACAGCAAAGGTCTCAGCAGCATATCTAGACTATGGGACACACAGCATTGCCACTTGGGCCATTTGACCTCTCCGACATGGCCTGTGATAGTAAAAATTGTCAGAGATGGGAAAAGATGCTGTGTGGCATTTAGGGTAACCCCCAGTGAGAGAATCACCACACAGATGCCGAGGATTCTAGAGCAAGGCCATGTCATATGCAGAAGAGAACTACCAACCTTTGGATAAGCAGCTACAGG
>NW_007745281.1:4275-12122 GCF_000696425.1 Galeopterus variegatus
TAGAGCAAGGCCATGTCATATGCAGAAGAGAACTACCAACCTTTGGATAAGCAGCTACAGGAATGCTACTGAGACCTGGCTGAGATCAAGCACCTGACCTTGGACGGCAATTGGCTATTTCCAGAAGCTGAATGAGCAAGAAGACTATACCCCATGTCATAAGCTACTATAGCACTGTCACCTCTCCCTCAGCTTGCACATGTCACCCAACGAGGTATCCCTATGAGCAGCTGATGGAGTAGGACAGAGCTGAAGTTTGGTTCATGGATGGCGTGGCTCCGAATGTGGGTGGGTGTAAGGTGAACCTGGATGGCGGCTGCATTGGCCTTCTCTCAGGAATGGCATCGAAAGGTAGTGATGAGAGGATCTCTTCCTACAGGCAGAGCATGCAGCAGGGCAGCTAGTAGTTAGAAAGAGAAGCTTCCCGAGGTTATAATATACATATGGACTCATAAGCAGTGGCAAATGGCCTGGCCAGCTGGTAAGGGACTGGGAGAGAAAGGATTGGAAGACTGCAATTCAATTTGCTTTCTTTATTCCAATAGAGAATTTTAAACTTTAATTGTTTCATCATGGATTTAATACAACTCAAAGCTCTCTCCTATCTAAAATCATTTCAATTGAAAAAAAGACTTAAGAGTTGTGTTTGTGAAAACAATCCCAGGATTGTTATGTCAAATTTGTTCATAGCTGGATTATTATAATTGTGACAAGTAAATATCGGTAAACTAGCTAATTTACATTTACTGCTTCATTGTGTCAGTTACAAATCTTCCGTGATATTTTCAATAACAAGATTATTCATGTAATATGAGTGGACTTTTTCTCATCCCCAGTGTCCTCTGGCTAGTCTCAAGAGACAGAGGATATCTTGTTGTTTATCTCTGTCACAAGGTAAATGCTCTAATCAAACACACCTCTGGGCAATCACAGACTGCCTGCTCTCTGGCGCTTTATAAGCAAATGTACCAGAAACTTTACTTATAAAACAGGAACATTAAACTTTGGTTTATTGTATAACTGGGAAACTAGAATCTAAAATACAAAACAAAGGGAATTAAATAGTTATGTTCTTTAATAAACATTCAGTGTCTCATATTTTTACAACAAACTACTACCTTTACCTTTAGATTAATAAATAAGAGGTTCTGATATTTAGTGCTCTCACCAAGAACATTTCTTGGTCTAGACTTGCACCATTTAATGTGACACCGCTAGTCACATGTGGCTATTGAACACTTGAAATGCAGCTTGTCCAAATTGAGTTGTGCTGTAAGTGTAAAGAATAAACTGGATTTTGATTTTTAAAAGTCTAACAAAAATATAAAATATTATATTAACAATTTGTATGTCAATTACATGTGAAATAATATGTATTTATACATATTTATCAAAAATTATATTTTGATATATTATGAAGTTTAATTTCACCTGTTTCTTTTTGGTTTTTAAATATGGCTACTAGACACATAGCCTGCACCTCCGGCTTGTGTTATATTTCTATTGGGCAGTGCTAGTCTAGAGTACTACGATTAGAAAAATTGTCAGAATATCTGAACACATGGGTTCCAAGAATAGTCTTTTACTTACAAATATAGATGGTTCCCAACTTAAATGGTTTGACTTATGATTTTTTGACTTTCTGATGTTGTGAAACTGATGTGCATCCAGTAGAAACTGTACTTCAAGTACACATACAACCGTGCTGTTCTTCACTTTCAGTACATATTCAATAAATTACATGAGATATTCAACACTTCATTATAAAATAGGCTCTGTGTTAGATGATTTTCCCCAACTGTAGGCTAATGTAAGTGTTCAGGGCATGTTTAAGTTAGGGTAGGCTAAGCTATGACGTTCAGTAGTGTATTAAATGCAGTTTTGACTCATGATATTTTCAATTTATGATGAGTTTATTCAGATGTAACCCCATTGTAAGTCAAGGAGCGTCTGTAGTGGTACGAATTATGACAGTCCTAGGTTCTGGGTACACTAAAAATGTGTCAAGGTTTTGTCTGGAGCTGCATAAGATCTGTGTTAGTGTATAAGCTCCTATAATACCATTAATTTTATTGCAAATTAGTAGAAGCATAATGTGCAAAATATCTGCACACATGGGATTAAAAACTGTGATACTGTTATTTCAGTGAATTTTGTACCGTTAACTATTTCATCCACATGGTAGACCCACCACTGTGTTATGCGAGTTTTAGGTTGAAGGGCGGTTAGAGAATAGAAAAGCAGCAACAACCAAAAACCAGACTACATAGTTTTAACTCAACTGCAGTGATAATATAGAAACATAGACACCACCCAGGCCTGCATCCCAGAAAACTAGATTTCTCCTGACTGCCGTGTCCATGGCTTGGGTCCCAAATTCCAATTCCCTTTGTCCTACTATTTATTCTTCAAATGTGAACCAACTTTTTTTTTTTTCCCTAAAATGCAAATCTGCTCAACTCCTCTATTAAAAGTCCTGCAAACACCCAGACTGCCCACATAATAAAGTACACACTGTTTAGGAAACTTTCAAGACTTCCCTTCTGCCTATCTCTTACCTCAACCTCACTGTGTCAGCCAAGTGGGACCATCTACACGCTCCTGATGTGCCATAGCTGCTTAAGCCTGTGAACCTCGGCCCACTGCTGCATTTGCCTGGGATGCTGTCTCTGCCCTAACTACATTCCATCTGGCCAACTGCTATCATTCTGAAAGTGTTAAGGACTGAATTGTGTCCCCCCTGCCCCACCTGCCAAATTCACATGTTAAAGTCCTAACTCCCACTGTGACTGTATTTGGAGATAGGGCCTTTAGGAGGTAATGAAGGGTAAATGAAGTCATAAGGGTGGGACCCTAAAAACAGATAGGATTAGTGTCCTTATAAGAAGAAACATCAGAGAGTGTGCTCTCTCTCTCTCTCTCTCTCTCTCTCTCTTTCTCGGCTATGTGAGGACATGGCGAGAAGGTGGTTGTCTGCAAGTTGGGAAGAGAGCCCTCATCAGAAATCAACCATACTGGTGCCCTGACCTGTGGTATTGCGTTATGGCAGCCTGAACTGACTAATACAGAAAGCTCTACTCAATCCCTGGAGAGTGCTCCTGTGTCCAACACTGGGTGCTTTTTCTCTGCTTACACACAATCCCGAGATACTTGCATCAGAGTCCACATCATAGCATGATTACCGTCATTTTTGCCTTATGCACTACTCTGCAAAGTCCTCAAAAGCATGGGAAGTCTTTTATACATCTTTGTATCACAACCCCCAGCACTTTGTTTAATGTTGAAAGAGGCTCAGGGCAGAGGTGATGTTTTATTGGTTGAACATAAAGGAGTATTTTGTAAAAATCTTCCAAAACAAATAAAGAGTGTTTTGGGAAATAAATTTCTTGTCCTCATAAATAACTTCCAGCTTAAAGCCATCTGGACAGAGGGAGTAACCGGAATCTGGAACTGACCAGCTAGTGCCACTGGGGAGGTCTTGGTGAGCCCTGTTTCATGCGAAAGGTACCAGCCCCCTCACTTGGTTAATGCTCTCAACAGGGGGTTATCCCAATGAGGCATCCATATAAAAGAGATTTGCTCTCTCATTCTGTAATCTCAGATGGAAACAATCTAGGGTGCAAGGGAGTAAAAAAGAATCTTTAGCTGTCAGAACAGAGTAACCTGATCCCTCAGAGAAACACCAGGGGTTGTGTACTTTGGAGGGCTCCATTTCTGCAAGCACTACCACAGTTGTTTAGTCTTCACAGTCGCCCATTGCAAAACTAACAAGGGCCAGTTTCCTCATGCTTGACTAGGCTGTATCATTTAATTTACCCAGATTAGTGTTTTCAACTTAGTCAATTCTTTGTTGTTCCGTGAGGGCCCAGAGAGCAGAGAAATGATGTAGTGTATGTTCTTTACCTGTCATCAGTTATCTCCTTTCATTTATTGCCTACCTATTTGCTAATTTCCCAGGCATGCAGTGTTAAGTCGCTTGTATGATGAATTAGACTTGGCAGATTTTAAGGATGTCCTGGAGAATTTTCAGTAGTGGAGGGTAAGCCAAGGTGACTGCTAACTAGCCTGCTGAAGGAGTAGAAAGGAGTGGTTCATCTATGACGCCATATGGATTTGTGAGTTAGAATTCTGAGTACTGTTTATTTGCTGTGTGACTGTTGATAAGTTACTTGACTTCTCTGAGCCTTAGAATCTATAAAATGGAAATAATGAGGCTTACCTTGAAGTGTGGCAAATATGAGAGACAATATGCATAGATTGCTTGATGAATGTGATCACTCAATAAATGTGAACTATTGATAATACCCCTTATTGGCCCACTGTTCTTAGAAGGCATTTACCTCTGTTGTCAAGGAAGAATTAAAGATGATTAAGACATAATGGAATTCTGGGACAGAGAAGGACCTTAAGAGACTGCTATTTTAATCTAGAGGAATGTCTAAATCATTCATGAGAGATAGTTTTGATTTTCTCTTTTAATGTCTCCAGGAATGGAGATTTTAACACTTCGCAAGGAAATTTATTTTAGTGTTTCGTCATCGTAATGCTTAAGCTCTTCGTTATATTCAGCAGAAATCTGTCTGGTTTTAATGCAAGCTCATTTCCTCATATTCAGCCCTTAGGGGAAAGAGAGAAAAGCTGTTTAGTCTCTAAGTTGAGAAAACTTTCATATACTGAACACCAGAATCATCAGTCCTTTTCAGTTTCTCCCTGAGGCTCAATGACCACAGGGTCTTTAACAGTTCCTCATGGACACCAGCCCTCGTTGCTTTGTCATCTTGGATCCTTTTATATGGTGGCAGGTTTATTTTCTTCACATCTGGTTAAAAATCTGTTCTTGCACTTTTGGCAGAGTCAAACTATTACACATATTCTGTAGAAAGAAGTCTTCTCAAGCCTGCCAAAAAAAAAAAAAAAAAAAAATTGATAGTATGCTAACAAATCACCGGGCTTATCATTAGAAAAAAGTTTCTTGTCATAAACAGGAAATTCAAAAAGGATTGCAGTACATTTTGTGATGTATCATAACGGTGCTTAATAATGGTGGTGAAGACGAGTTCTGGAATCACCGACACTTAGTTTGGGAGATCCAGTTTCTCCACTTGCTAAATATGTGACCGTTTTAGCAAGTCACTTCCCCAAGCCTCAGTCTTCTCTATGAAAGGGGACAACGCAAGCACTGGCCTCACAGGGCTGCCGAAGTGACCGCAGCCCCAGGTATGTGCACCCTGCCTGCGCTCCATGCTCCCCTTCCACACTTGCTGGCCATGTGGACGGCTCCCCTTGCCTCCCTCCTGCACGGTGAGCACCGCGCCGGAGGGACACTGCCAGGAGCACTGGCTACTTGCCGCACAGTGGGTCCATGGGGTGGGACTGAGGAGTCTACTGTGGCTTATCCCAGCCTCGTGTCCAGAACCTCCGTCCAGCCCGGCAGCCTTCCTGTGCGCTCCAGACACGGAGACCACACTGCACCCCGATTCCCTCTGCAGGCTGGTTCACGGCTGCCTCTGAGCCACCGCTCCCTCCACACACCCACGCCACCGGTTGCTGACTGCCTGTCCTCCAGAGGCAGAGTACCTGGTGACAGCATGCCAGCCCTAGCCAGGGCAAACCAGCAAATGTGCCTGCTATCCAGAGGTTGAGCTATGACTTCCTGGACAAGGTCTGAAGGCCACAGCCTTCCTTTGGTATTCACCTAAGCCCTAGGGTACCATAAAGAGTATCTCTATCTTACAGTCACTCTTTTATCAGAGTTTAATAATTCTTTATATTAAACTTCTCCTGTTTAACTCGCTGTGTGGTTCTTCTCTTCCAATTGGACCCAGACTGATAGAACAAGAAAGCACCCCTCTCAGAACTCTGACTGCACGAGGCCTCCTTAACCCAGCTGCTGATGACACATCCCAGCATCCGTGCTTCCCCTGGCTGCTCCCAGCCCATCATGGAGCACAGCAGGGATACCAGGGCAGGCTTGTTCTTGGGTAAAGTGGGGACCTTTGACGGGCAACCTTGGCTCAAGGATTCCCCATAGGCTTCCTTGAAACCGCACTGTAGTCTAAGATTATTCCCACCCAACCCTCCTCCAAGTCTTTTCCACAATGGTTAGACCTGCATTGTGACCACTCCCAACTCCCTTCCCATTTCCCCTCAAGTCTGTTTTCCCATGACTCTCTTGCAGATCTGATCCCATCTTGAAGTCTGACTCCTGGAGGACCCAAACAAACGCAGTTGCTGTAGGAATTAAATGAATGAATACAGGTAAAGCACACAGCAGGTGCTTGATAAATATGTGTATGAGGATGCCAAGGGTGACAGTGATTAGCCAGGGTGCCAGAATCCCTGCCCATCAAGCTGTAAATGCTAAATAACATCTTGTTGTCATTCTTTGGTGAAGAAGTAATAACTATTGAGCAGGACAATGGCCTTGGCAACCTAGCTGTTTCCCCCCTTTTCACTTATAGTTCTCAAGAATAACTGTAGAATATGCTGGGAAGGCAACATCCTGAGATGAGGAGGAAAAGCCTCATCTCTGTTCCCATTTCTCAGAATAGGATGTCCTGCAACAGCTTGGCCCAGAGATTCCAGTTGCTCCTGGGTATACAACGCAGGGCAGATGGCATTTTAGAGTCTCTCAGCTGCAATGCAATGTGGGGTATATACAGATGAGTCTCCATGTGCCCTGGGCAGCTTTCCTGAACCTTGGGGGACTGGCTTGCCACAAATCCTAGGCTTCTATTGTCCTTTGTTGCCTGTCTGTGATAGAGTCTCTCAGCTGCAATGCAATGTGGGGTATATACAGATGAGTCTCCATGTGCCCTGGGCAGCTTTCCTGAGCCTTGGGGGACTGGCTTGCCACAAATCCTAGGCTTCTATTGTCCTTTGTTGCCTGTCTGTGAATAATAAAGTTGCTTTGCTTAACTTGTTGTGTGAGTGTTCTGTCTCAATGGACTCATGACAATGGATTGATACCTGGGCATGGTCTTGGCAAGGTGTTTAGAGTCTTCCCTGCAATTGACATCAATGCACAGTGAGACTGCTTCTCATATTGTTCCTCTGATTACTATCAATCAGGGACACAGATGTGCTATGTGTGACACCCCTGATTGGTGGTATTTCTGAAATGTTTAATTCATCTTCCTTCTTTGCATCTGACAATAAACACAGTGACAGCAAAAAGCCCTAAGTAGCAATTTGGAATTCTGTGCTCATTAACATTTTACTCTGGTAAATTGAAGAAATATGGAGTAATGTGCTAAGACACCAGCTTTCCATGTTTCAGGCCACCCTTTTCATCTCAGAAGTCTTCTAATTTTGTGTCTCACTGCCTAGAACCTAGTAGAAGCAGCATAAACTGATGTCCAGCTTCTGATCCATTCTCAGCCTTCTGTGGTCTTGATCTGGCATCCCTAGATGCTAAGGAATTAATATTTCTCTACCATTATGACTGATGGGAAAAATAGTTGTTCATGGTGTTTTTGAAATGGGCTTAAAAATCTCTTGTTTTAACGGTTGTAATTCAGTTAACAATAATGGAATCTTTCTTCATCTCTGGAAACTGAATACTGATCTGAGCATCCTTTTCAAATGTAGTGGAAAGAGTTCATCCTGCCTCGGGGGAGGAAAAATTGTAGATAGAAATCTGAGACAGTTGGTTTCATCCTGTTTAATGTAAGTTTGCTATGACATTGTTGTGAGGCTGCCACATGGAAAAAGAATCAGAACACCCAATTGAGAATTAAAAGGGGGTCTTTTTTGGCTAGCCAGCAACTGTCCTTCCAAGAAAGTCTCGGAACAGAGCAACCCTGACTTGAAGTTTAGAGGGTTTTTTTTTTTTTTTTTTACTTTTT
>NW_007745281.1:13122-17026 GCF_000696425.1 Galeopterus variegatus
GGGGGTAAGGAGGGGATTGGGGGAAGCCTAGCACAAGCTGATA
Organism: Galeopterus variegatus; assembly: GCF_000696425.1. Lineage (NCBI taxonomy): Eukaryota > Metazoa > Chordata > Mammalia > Dermoptera > Cynocephalidae > Galeopterus > Galeopterus variegatus. Next base: position 13,166 of record NW_007745281.1, read on the forward strand.
ACAGAAGCTGAAACAAGCCCGTTAATCACTCAGGGGCAGCTTGGGTGGGGAACATCAAACGAAATTCAAACTTCTCTAAGTGCAGGCTAATATTTAGCTTTTAACTTCTATTAAGGGGGCTGAAGAGCTGAGGAGGATTTTCAAACAACATTTTTTAAAGCAATTTAAACACTACTTAAACTTAATCAATCTACTCTGTCACACAGCAAACAGTTTTACAGAATTGAATTATGTATGTTATGAAAGTGGGGGTCACTCTATCTCAACACTGACTGAGTTATCATTCCCAAGACTTCTCCTCCTTTGGCTCTAAAATACTCTTCAAGGACCCAGGCCACTGAGGGATGTACAGTAGCTCTCTCTCTCCAATTCTGAGATGATTTGTTGTATTTACCACTGCACAGTGCTTGGCAGCCAGTGCTTTGGTGGCCTGCATGTGTGATATACGGCATGCTATGAATAGCTGGTGCCAATTTTCAACTAAGGAACTGATATGCAAAAAAATTTTACTGCAAGTGAATGAGGAACAATTTTATAACATTTGATTCTCCAGGGAGCCCAACTGAATGCATTTGGGACTTTCCAAATCAACTCAGAGGCAGAGCTAGAGAATGTAGCTAAACATTTTGGCTGATTCAATCATAGCCTAAGTGTTGTGATTGACAATATATATCCTGTAACCTTGATTCAAAGAGCAACAATTTAACCTCAGAAAGGTAATCTGAATGGGGTGTGCTTTTAGGATAATTTATTCTTTCAGTTATATTCTTGTTGCAGGAGAAGAGATAAATTTGATAATTTGGAGTATTTCTAGACCTGTATGCTCAGCCTTATACACCATTAACATAAATACTTCTTTTTATTCAGGTCCTGGAAATAGTAGCTGTGGTTAGTATGCTCCTCCATATGCTTTTTTACACCCTTTAAAAGTAAATGATGATTTTTAAAGAATCAAATGTGAATTGGAATTTATTCTGTAAATCACACTAACAAATGGCATTTTAAAGGATATAGCAGAAAAACATTGTGCTAAGCAGAAACAGCAGCTAAGAAATTGATTTCTTAAGACAAAGTGAAGCTTTTTGCCTCCTCATTTTCAATGGTATAGAAGGAGAATCCTGAAATATGCAATAGAATCAGGATCTTTCTTGTCTTTGTCTGAAAGCCAAATCTATAGCTTTACATTGTCACACTAGATTTTCCTCTATCCTCGGCTCTCTTCTGCCCCTGCCCAAGCCTACCACCTGGGACTACCCTCCTCCCTGGCAGAAGCATGTTGGGATCTGCAGGGACACCCCTCTCCCCGTGGCTTTACGTGACCACCCAGATCCACAGATGTTTCCCAGCCTCTGAGGGAGCTGGGGCCCTCTGGAAATCTTTACATAGTCTTGATACTAGACAATAAGCTATCGTTTGCTTTGTCAAGAAGAGCTTTACTGTAATCGTTTTTCCAAGGAGCATTCTGAGACCAGGAGTTGCTAAATGACCCGCTCCTGCTCGGTAAGGAAGGGAGCCAGAATTGGAAGCCAAGCAATGGGATCACAGGTCAGCACTGTTGCTACCAGGGGAGAGTTGGTGACAACATCTGCCCAGATACAGTTTTTTTGTTTGTTTGTTTGTTTTCTGACCAGTAAGGGGATCACAACCCTCGCACAGTGTGGTCTGCACCACGCTCAGCCAGTGAGCGCACCAGCCATCCCTATATAGGATCTGAACCCTCGGTCTCGGCGCTACCAGCGCTGCACTCTCCCAGTGAGCCACGGAACCGGCCCCCTGGTACATTTTTTCATTATAGGCAGAGCTTCACCCTAAGCTTCGATCTCAGCTTCTAGTTACTTTTTCTCCCTCAGCCAGGCCTCCCTCAACTCCACCTGTAAACTTGGCTTTGCCTTGATCATCTCATTGCCACCAGCACAGTGCCAGGCCGCTGCCTCCATCTGGAGTTCCAGAAGTCCCCGGGGTAGGGCCCCTGCCATGCTTTGGGTGACTCCCTCCCAAAGGCCTACGATGGCCGACATCCTCCACAGCACTGTCCTGACTCGCCACCTGCCTCTACCCTCACCTTCCACTTTCCTCCTCCACTGATCACTGCCCATTGGTCTCTCCAGCTACTATTAATGTCACTTATTCAGCGTAGATTGGACACCTGTATGCACGTGTTAGCTGTGAGGACTCAGCAACAAGCAAATCCAAGCCCTGAGGTATACAATGTGCCAGGTTATAGGTGGTGATGAACACCATGACTGTCATAAAATGAGGACCATGGGGTTCTGAGAGAGCTAATCTAGACCAGGGGAAAGGGCTCAGTCAAGGCCTTCTGACCAACTTTTGAATGACACTGTCCTTTGCACACCAGATTAGAATTTGCCACCTGTAGCTGGATCAGTTTTTTCAACTTCTGTTCCTCCTCATGGTCTCATGTGAGCTTCTGGCCTGTCCCTTCCCACTTTATGTAGAAATAAATCACAGATCACTCTCATGTCAAGATATTACAAAAACAGACTCTTGTATAAACACATTTCCTGTTTGTAGCATATTATTCACCTAAATCGAAAAAAAAAAAAAATCAGTTTTTTTCTTTATCCCACACCATTCCAAGAACACATACCCTTTATAATAGACTATCCACTAGACATGGGCATTGTACAAATGTGTCACTCTAACAGCAAATTGGCACACAAGGCTTACCCAAGCATAAAAGAAATCATTAAAGAATATACTTGGGAATATTCAAATATTACTGGTTGACTCTGTTATTCCATTTTTAAAATGTGGTTTGCTCATCTGAACTGTGTTTCAGCACAAGTTCATTTGTGGGCTTTCAAGAGGCACAGTCTTGTCACCGTTGCCATCGGTGACTGGCCCAGGTTCTGGTGGACCCCGCGGCTCTGGCCACCGGGGACCGCGGTTCTCCGGAGACACGTCCCCTCTTCCCCAGGCACCCGTTAGTCCTGTAGATTCTTGTGGGTCCCTAAAGAAAGAGACACATGAGACTGAGATTTAATATCTTGATACCCTGATAAAAGGAGGCTTGGATTTGATTTCATTCTTTTTAGAAAACTGAAGGATTTGCTGTTTTTCACAACCACAGCTGTGGGGTCAAACGCACGAATGCCAGAAATGGGAACTCTGTGTGGCAGAACTTGCTCTCTTTTGGGAGGACTTTGTGATCAGAGAAGGGCCTGGGCCCCGGCAGCCCTTCAGTAGGTAACGTTTGAATGAATGAAAGATGCCATGTGTGTGGAGAACTTACCACGTGCCAGGCAGTATTGAAATCGCTTTGCCTGGAGTAGCTCAGGTTATCCTCACACAATCCTGTGCGGTAGGTGCTGTTATCACCCCATTTTATCAAGGAGAGACACCTCCGTTTGATAGAAGAGCACTGTTGGGAAAATAGAATAGTTTGGTCAGGGCCCTCGCCTTGGGTCCAGTTGGGTGTTGTTTTAGCACATCCTTTGTAAGCAAATTTTGTGTGTGTGTGTGTGTGTGTGTGTGTAGTTAATGTGCATGCGCCAATGTATCTTTTTAGTNAATGCTCCTTGGAAAAACGATTACAGTAAAGCTCTTCTTGACAAAGCAAACGATAGCTTATCGTCTAGTATCAAGACTACGTAAAGATTAAAAAGAAAAATCACACGATAGAAAAATACTTTTGACGCTGATTCACTCAAGCGCTCTTCTGCAGCCCGCATGGGTGGGACGGAGGTCAGTGGTTCTCTTGGGAAAGCTGCCTTGACCCTTTTGTGCCTCCCTATCTCACCTTCAAGTGCAGGGGGCAACCTCGGAAGGTGTCCTAAGAGCGTGGAGGGAGCAGCACGGCGCGGAAGGGCGCGCAGCCCAACGCCCGAGCCCGCGCGGCCG
>NW_007745282.1:0-15006 GCF_000696425.1 Galeopterus variegatus
GGGGTCAAAACAGTGGACTCGGGCTTGTCCTAAGGCTGGGCTTAGGTCTGCTCACCCTGTGGGGTCTGTGGGGGTGGGGATGGAACCGGGGGGTGGCATGGCTTTGGGGCTGGATGGGCAGGCCTGTGGTGCTCATGTGGGGGGGGACCTGAGCTCTGCTCAAGGGCGGGGGGCAGGTCTGTTCCCAGCAGGCAGCAGTGAGGGGTTACGGCAGGTAATGAATGAGTGAACGCAGCTTTGAGCGTAGTCAAAAAGGCTAATCTAGACAGAATGACTTAGTAAAAGCCTTAATAGCTGTCAAATAAGTGGATTTCAATCTGAGGGGGCAGGGAATCACGAGAGCATTTTCAAAAGTGAAACGTTGTAGTCAAAATAGCATGCAGGGAAGGCAGTCTGTGGCTTGGTGCTTATATGGACCAAAAATAAAAACTGGTGCTCACGTGGGTGGTGAGAGCTTTGATGGGCGCTTGTCCACAGATCTAGAGAGGGGAGTGAAGTCGTGTAAACGATCTAGTTTAACATTCCTAGAGCTTCCACGGCCAATTTAAACGGACTGTTAAAACATGTTTTTAATAAACCTTCTTGAGTTTCTCTCCACCATTGTTGGAGAAGGTTGGCTGGGGAAAGAGATGCCTTGATATGTTTTGGGGAGCTTGTGGTGTTTGCTTGAATCAACACTTGGGGCCATATCATGTTCCCACCAAGAGAAGAGTTAAAGCCGTGGAAGTCATGATGCAAGACTGAGACACAGCATTTAGCACTGCCAGACTTACAAAGGCAGGTGGAGTCCTCTAGATGGAGGTCACAGAAACAGGGATACAATGTGGTCTTTGGGGGACAGGATGGCCCACATGCTGGCTGAACCCAGGACCTCCCTGCAGTTTATCATGGAGCTTTGCAATGGCAATGGCTTTGTGTTCTGATGTAATGATCCAGCTGACCGGGTGGAGAAGTGACTGTGTGCAGGCCCTGATCCACACAGGGGACAGGTGGGGAGCTCTGCTATGTCACCAAGGAAGGATTAGCAGCATGGCATTTATATCTGTTATAACCACAATGTTCTCCTCCATATCAGAAATGCTCAGAGTCTGAAGCACCATTTCCATGTCTTCTCTTCCAGTCACGTTAGAGCAGTTCTCCCTGGCCGTGAAGACATGTCCTGACCATGAGGACCAGGCTTTGTTAATGAAGGTAGGTTATCAGATAAAGTACTTATTTCTTTAAAGGCTTGTGGCATTTTTATTGCCATGAGGAGAGTTTCATTTTTACAAGCAGTAGTAAATTTATCATCTCTGAATTTTGTGCTCCGCAGGGATAAACTTGTCACCGGCGGGTAGGAGGGTTGCTGGTTAATGAGCACAACCGCCGTCCGTGGAGTATAGAAGTGACAGGAAAGTGGGTGTCAACTACTAGTGGGGAATCTATTTAATTCTCCAGAGGGCTCAGTTAGTTCTATTTAAACTTATCTGACAGAGTCTTGATATTTTAGCAGATTTATGAGGTTTCGCCAAATTCCATGCCTCTCTCTATACTTTTTAAATTAAGACAGAGGATTCCATACATTCCGAGTCTGCCACATTGTCCCTTTTATCACCATAGGGAATGCTGCACAAATTAGACTGTTCATATTAACCACTGGAATGGGCATCCTATGTCATAGATTCCTTGCCCTTGAGTGGCAGATCAACTTTTTTTTGTCTCGGTAACAATTGCTTTATTTCCTTCCAAATAACATGAGCAGAGGTTGGTATAAGCTACATTTGGGTTGCACTTCTAGGTGAGCCAAAAGTGTAGAAAAACCTGCCAAAGAGCTGCATGAATATAATTAAAACTTTGTTTCTCAAGGAAGACAGCAGTAGATGCCAGCAGATCACAGAAGCATCCACACGCACACTTCTCCCTGATGACTAAGACTTGTGCTTTCACCTAGAAACTGTACTTAGACTGACCTTGGGGCACATGCCTTTCCATGATGTCATTTCCATCCTGTACCGTCAGGAAACCGCGTGGACCAGGAATTGCATTTCTTTACCTAAACACCAGTTGCTTTGCCAGGTGTTCTCTGACTTTAGAAATGGGTGGAAAAAATAGGGCATCACTCTAAGGGATTTTCAACTCATTTGCCTAAGATGTGATATTTTTGGTCTGTCTTTTTTAAAAAAATATTTCAGTGATGTAAGCTTCATCATGAAGAAGTGCGGCTGCTACCAAATGTTGGGTTCGTCTGGGAGACCTGATTCACCAGAATCCTGGGTATATAACACACCGACTTGGAAGTGCATCAGTTCAGGCACATGAGCTCTTCTTGGTACTTCGAGGTTTATCACACTTAGCTCTTCCTTTCCTGCCCTGAGGTCCATTCCCCAAGGACCTTTCCTTCTTCCCAGGTGCAGGCTGGCTTTCTGTGACCTTGGAGCAGCTCTTGAGCCCCAGGCACTCACCTCTGTACCCCACTCACTGTTCAAGGTAACAAGGAGGATGCAGGGCCCTTTTTCCCCTCTCCCCAGTATTTTCTCCTACCATGGTCTCCTTCCTTCTCTCTTGTTGTCCCTCCTCCTGTCCCTCTATCCCCCATCTTCAGGCGGCAAAACTCCTGTGCCCTGCCTGGAACTACTGGTGGGCCCAGCAAGAGGTGACGTGGGCATCTCAGAGGCAGTGTGGGCTGACAGAGCAGAGCACGGAGCTGGCATCAGGAGGCCACACTTCCTGCTTCTAGCTGTGCTCGTGTCTGTGCTATTTGGGACGCTGCCACTCCTCTCTTGAGTTTCCTTGTGTCTAAAGCAAGAGGGTGGAAAGAGATGCTACCCAAAGCCCCCTCCTCCTCTCAGAGCTTCACTAACTCTCATACTGTCCCGGGCCGGCTTCTCTAGCACATCGGTTAGAAACTAACAGTTTGGGGTTGGGAGATGAAGGTTGAGATGTTCTCAGGTGTCCTAGAATATGCACGATCTCCTGTGACATTTGGTAGTTCTGTCTTCCCTGTTGGTTTCTGCAGCCCGTGTGACCACGGCAACTGAGGATGATGTCTGTGTGTGTTTTCTAGATATTTGCAGATATTTGAACAGGCATCATCAAAGAAGTTTCACTGAACAGCACACGTGCTCAGTTCATGTATACCGAAACTGTTTCATGATTTTTTTTTCAGGAGATTGAGGTTTATTTAATGTCACATATCGAGGGCACCATGTGGGTGTGACAGTGGTATGCGGGATTTTTGTATGTCTTCTGTGAGAGAACTCACTCAAGGTGGCCGTGGATACTTGCCTACGGTCAGCATGCAGTTTGCTCGGGTGAGCTACTCACTTTGCAAATTATCTGCAATAAATTGAAAAATTTAACTCAACCTCTTGAAAGTTTGTTGGAGGCAAAAAACCAACCAACCAAACAAACAACAACAACAACAAAAAAAACACAGACCTAAGCCAAATATGATATTTTTTAAAATTATATTTGTATGCACACTGTTGCATCCATCCCTACGTTGTCAGAGTAATTGAGACCCGAGGACAAATACTGTGTTCTAATCTGTGAGGATGCTCTCTGCACGGAATGCACAGCCACGCAGATGGTTGAGCCAAGATCAGATACCCCTGGGAAAACAGCAACAGTGAGACTTTGGAGATGGCAGAGTCCAGGAAGAGCAGGGGAGAGAGGAGAAGCGACACGCTGCCATCCCACAGCTAGTTAGAAGCAGTGGGACTGGGACTAGAGAGCCAGGGTCTCCTGACCCTTGGGCCAGGCCTCTTCCTGTGGCATCAAGGAATGAGCAGATTCACAGAAAAACTCCACTACCCTGTCCCTCCGCCACCACGAGAGCACACAGGGGCGGCGAGGCTGCGGTGGCCCCGGGCGCTGTGCTGCTGAGCTGCCCTGTGGGATCTCTCGTGGCCTGTTAACCACTCCTGTTGCTGAGGGTCCAGTAAGACGGGGAGAGCCGGCTTCTCTGTGACTCATTTTTTCCATCTGCCTAGCAGAGGTCAAGGCTATTACAGATTTAAGCTTTTCCTACCACTGCAGACCTGTGAAGGGGCTTGGGAAGAGGAACACAGGGTAAGACAGCTGTTTTTAGGGGTTGGCTTTCACTGAGATTTCACTACTATTTGAACCATAGCAAATATTTCATAAGTTACTTATTTGGCCCCATTCGGCTTCTGTCTTCATACTTACCTGTTCCTTACTCGTTGTTAGATCTATTTGCCAATTATTCTCTTGGGTCCCGTGGTCACTATTAATGGGAGAGTCCATTAACCCTCGGCTCCACCCATCACCCCCCTGTGACTGCAGGTCTCACCTAAGTGCCAGCCTCACGTCCAAGCAAGCTCGGTGAGTCTCAGCCTCATGGGTCTCTGTCCTTCCCAGCCCCAGCCTCAGCACTGTGGGGTAGTCTGTGACAGTTCCCTGTCCTGGGGCTGCCAGGCCAGATCTCACATGTCTAGTTATCCTTTGCAGCATCTTCCAGAGTCATCCCTCCCCTCTGTCACAGAGAAGGGCACCAGGCTTGATCCCTTAAGGGCAAGTTCCGATCCCTACTCTGCCCGGAACCAGCATGTAACCTTGGGCAGGTCACTTTTATCTCTCTTAGCCTAATGTCCTCTTCCAGCAAAAGAGAAGGTATATTAGGTGATCCTATAGACCCTTCCAGCATCCACACTGTGCAGTGTGTGACTGGCCATCACCAACCCTGCAATCCTAAATATGCTTGAGGATGAACCCTCCTGGCTCGGCACCACCTGTTTTTCTCCTTCAGCCTCTGCCAAATTAACCTTCTTGGAGCCCCACATCCTACTCTGGATTACTTTCCAGCTCTAACTCCCTCTCTGTTTTGGAATAGGATGATCACAGAACCTATCATCCAAACTTGGACTTTTCTGAGAGTAAAAGGGGACACCATTAAACATTAAGTTTGGATGATAGGCATAAGCCATGACTGTCCCAGGCAAATCAGGGTGTCTGGTCAGCCTATTTTTGAATCAAGTCCAAAATCCCTCTCTCAATTAAATGGCTCCACCTTGCTTATCAAGCTTCACTCTCTGTGCCTGGCCCAGACCCTGCCTGGCCCTGGTCCTACCGTGACTGTCTTTTAGAAATTATACCCTCTTTTCAGCATGGAAATTGGCAAGAAGACAGATCTCTTGGTGCAATCCATAATTGGACCATCATTTTCTAAATTGAATATAAATGAACACATCTCCTCATTTTGTTCTCCAGGGAGTTTCCTACCACCTGGCAGCAGCCACTTCCAATCTGGGTGGAAGACAGCCGGCTTAGCAGAGGTCCTCATTGGGACTAAAACTTCTCTGAGGCCATCATCTGCAGGGCCTCTGAGGCCTCCCTCGGATAAGCTGGAAAAGCCAGTGAGATACCGGGGGCAAGTGGCCCTTCAGGGTAAATGCTCCCCCTGTCAGGAGACAAGAGCTAGTGTTGAGGGAACTGTACTGATCTGTTATACCTGGAGCAGGACGGTCGAGCGAGTGTTGGCTTGGAGCAAGGCTTCCACACTCCAGTGATGCCGAGGGAGTGCCCAGAACATTCTCTGTGCTGCAGACCCTGACATGGCCCAGGTCGACCACCTGCCTATGGCCTCTGCCTGGAGGCACCATGGGAGGGTCCAGGCAGGCCTTTCTGTAGGTGGCATCTGGTATCATACCACATGAACTGTAGAAAACAGTAACAAAAACCAAGCTGCCTATACAAAAATAAGGAAATAAATAAATCGGCAGCCAGCAGGGCTTGTTTACTGCACTGCCTTGAATCTCTCCTCCCCAAATTGCAGACCCTTGTCAGTGCTGTTCTCTGTGGAGTGCTGAGGGGAAGACTGTCTGCTGGTGAGACGGGTGATGTTCTGGTCTAACGAGATGCATGGAGCAGTTTTCATAACTGCTGTCTACCCTGCAGTGCAGGCAGGGGCCCAGAAGGTGGGTGAGCCGTGGCCAGATGCTGAGGCTCAGGTTGAGCAACCTCAGAGATGATTGCCCGGGAAGGCTCCACTGAGGGCAGTATGCGGGGCCAAAGGCTGCCCGAAGCTTCCTTAGCCTTTCCTACTGCCCACAGGTACTCCTGTCGCCCCTAAGCACACAGAGGAGCCTGGGCGGCTGTGGAGGATGAACACCAGGCCTCCCTCCCACACATCTCCTCGCCACTGTGGTCTGGCCAGATGCAGCCCTTCCTCTGTCTAATGATGTTCTGAGAGATCAGACACACTTGAGTCCTTCTTGGATCCAAAAATCTCTGAGTGACTGACACGACCCAACCCTTCAGTGTTCCAAATACAGCTGCTTCCCAGAAACAGGCACTTCATCCTAGCCTGATGGAGTCCTGTCAGGAATTAGGCTTTTCACAAGACAAACAATGACTTTACCTTAGCATGGGAATGACTGGGCGCTGAGGAGAAAGGGAATTTTCCACATGACCGCCCCACAGCGTCACCTCCCCCCCCAGAAGGTTTAGAAGCACCCAGCAAGCTGGTTGTCTAGTGTTTCTTAAATTGTCTTTGTCACAAAGATTCTTTCTGCTTCACTTCCCCCAGAGTTCTCCTCCCCACCCCCATCCCGGCTGGCCAAGGAATAGTGACTGAGTGTCTGGGACTCAGCGTGGGGAGCAGTCCGTGCATCCCGCGGGTGCCCCTCACCTGCTTTGGTGCCTAGAGAAGGCCTCGCACCTTCGTTCTCACAGGTGCACACCACGGCAGCCCAAATGTCCCAGCAGGGCATTTGCAGGGGACTGTCCCGCCTCACAGGCAGCTAGCAGTAGCAGTTTGTGTCTGTCAAGTGGGCGAGGTGGGGTTTTTCCCTCTCTCCTGCATTCTAACTGCTCTTTCTTCCTTTTCTCAACACGTGTAGGTGGTAGCTAGTTTAAGCACCAAACCTAGCAGCCAATAGTTAATTACAAGCACCTCCCATCATATGCAGGGCAAACTGTGATGTCCCCTTTCTGCAGGTGGCCCTCTTCATGTCCAGAGACCCCCATCCTAGCCCCTTGTCTTTGAGAGTGCCCCAGGCCCCTGAGCAGCAAGGGCTTCCCTCTGCCTCTCAAGTTGGGGCACTCAGGGGCCGCCCGTCGTGGGCCACACATCCTGTGTGTGCACCACACATGGCACGGCCACCATGCAGTCATCTGGGGCTGGTCATGGGATCGGGCCTCCCACACAGGAGAAAGGGGGTCTTCCCGGGGGCTTGACTGCATTTCCACACCTAGTCCAGGATGAATAGTGTCAGTTCCTGTTCTGAACTCCATTAGCACAGATGATCAAGGGTGGCAGGGGGCTGTGCTGTCGAAATCCAGCCCTTGTCCCCTGTTCTTTTCCTGCCACCCCCCTGCTCCTTGCTAGCTAGAGCCACCCAGAAAGAAGTGGGTGTGGCCGGCAGCGTTCCTAAGATAAGTTGTTCAACAAATGTTTACTGAATGCCTATTATGTCCCAAGTCATGTTTTTCCACTACCTGGCTCACTTGAAGAATATGTTTCAATATTTTTGTATTTAACAAGGGGAGAGAACTACTGGTGACATAAAAATCAAATTTCAGGGGCTGGCCCCATAGCTCACCCGTGGCTCACTCGGGAGAGTGCAGCGCTAGTAGCACTGAGGCCACGGGTTCGGATCCTGTATAGGGATGGCCGGTGCACTCACTGGCTGAGGGTGGTGCAGACCACACCATGCTGAGGGTTGCAATCCCCTTACTGGTCAAAAAAAAAAAAAAAAAAAAAAATCAAATTTCAAACCTAACCTTCCAGCAACAATGGTTTTCACTCATTCCTGGGCTTCTCTGCCATCGGGACTCTGGAATGCCTCCCTACCTTTACTCCTGGAGGTCTCCCCGCTTGCAAAGGTTCTGCAGGGCTCCACTCCAACCAACCCCCCAAATCTCAGTAACAGTTATCCCTCCCAGTGAAACTTTAATGTTGGAAAGGCATCTTGGGTGCATAGGACTAACTTTTTAACTTAAAGGAATAAATAAATATTAATGTAGAATGTCAGGCTCCCCAGTAAGTCAGCAGAAGAGTTTTTTGGGTGTCTGTCTGCATATACCTGCCACAATCCCTCCTTGGAAACATTTATGAGTGCCTGTGACGGGTCGGGCACTGTGCTAGGCACTGGGGTTGCAAATATCAGTTAGACCTGGCCCTCATCCTCAGGTAGCTCCTGACACATCATTGCACCCCAACAAGCGGGTACCTTGGAGTAGGCTAAGTGCTGAGAGGGAGAGGATTTGGGGGGCAAGTGGAGTACTCAGATGGGCACCCAATTCAACACTGGTTTAGGGAAGACTCTCCAGAGGAGGTGGCATTTGAGCTAAGTCTCCATGTCTATGCAGGAAATTAAATTTAACCAACTGTGTGGGTTCCACTGTGCTTACTGTTGGTGTTGAGGTGACAAGCTGTGTTCTGAGTTTTCCATTTATAGAGTGTTTCAGGTGCAGCGATGCATGCCTTGAGAGCTGGTTGCCAGAATAGGGGGCCCAGACAGCTGCCTCTCCAGGGGATGGTATCCAGAAGCTTCTCTTCTTGACATGCACATTTCCCCAGCCGACCTAAAGCTATCTTGAAATTACAGCCTTCAGTATTCCTTAGCTAGTGTGGAAGGCTCTCTGGTCTTCCAGTGGTTAATGTCAAAGTCAGATGTCTCTAGGAAGGAATGCAGCAGAAGCCATCATCAGCTAATAGCTACCCTAGAATTGTTCTGAGAGCATGGTCTCCAGGCCAGGGGCCAGGGACAGGAAGGGAGAGGGGTGGTAAGAGATTAGGAGGAGAAAGGCAAAGGGGTTTCCTGTCTTGCAACCAAAGGGTCTGCTCTGCTGTCTGAGAATCTGCAGTTCAGCTAGCTTCTCCAAAAAGCTATCCTCTTGGGAGAAATGGACCAGTGTCTTTCCAGTCCGAATGCCATCGGGAGCAATCTCTGCATGTGCCTGCTCACCTACGAGGAGCATGTGAGAACATCATACCTATTCTGCCCCTTGACACTTCACTGTCAAGCATCTAAGTAAATATCCAAGTGGAGAAGCAGCTGGGAAGCAGAAAACCTGGTGTTCGGAGAAGCAGCAAATTGCCTGAGCATGGAGGCACAAGCCTCTGGGGATTCCTGCCCGTGCCAGTCTGGCACAGGTTTGCAGAGGAGTTTTCCTTCCTGAGCACTCTTCCCCCATTTTCTCCATGCACAACTCTGGGGGGCATATTTTATTTTAGGCTCCTTTAGAAAACAGGACAGCAGGAGAAGAAATCACTTGAGATGAAAGAAAATTAAAAGGATTTAGTGGAAGTCATGTACAGGACACAAAGAGTAAAATTTGGCCCTAGGAGACTAAAGTTAGTCGGAAGAGAAAACAGGCCTGGCCAAGACCTGTCATTTCACCATTTAAATAGAATCAAGATGCTGAAGTGCCCAGGAGACATCTCTTTTGTGACTTACCCAGACCATAGAGAAGTTCCATCAGAGGATTTCTGTGATATGGATAGAGGCTAACAGATGTACATAGAATTACCAAGTGGCTAGAGGGATCACAGATTTCCCAGCACACAGGGAAGGGTACATTGGCACTAAAGTCACGTGGGAAGTCATGCTGGCTGGGGCTAAGGAAGGCAGTGAAACCCAGCTCCCACACTGAGGCAGCTCCCCTGCACACAGCCAACCACATTTGCACCCTGATTAGAAACTGGAAATGTGATGAGACTTGAAGATTTCTGCTCTCTGCACCTGACTAATTCTTCCTCTTGCTCTTACTAAATTTTAGCTGCTTTCTTTTTGATTAATTTTGCAATGTTCAAATGAACATTGAGAAAAAAAATACACATAACACCATGAATCTCAACTCTGAGATGGGAAAAAAGAAAAAGATTGGTTAGGTCTACGCCCTCTACCTTGCAGAACCCAGAAAAATGCCCGGCACACAGAAGGAAGGAAGAGAAGGAAAAAGGAAAGAGAGAAGAGACTAGTTGTGGATTAAATGCCAGCGTGACGGCATCACCAGCCAATCACTGCCTCTTCTCAGCATCTCCTGATGGAATGTTTTTACCTTCAGGAAACTCTTTCTACCTTTATCTCTTCTAGAACTGTAAAAAAGACAGAATGGGGATGAGGCACCTTGATGTATTCCTGAAACCCTTGCCTAATGGGAAGATTAATATGTTACATTTTGAAAGTACTTTCACAGAAAACAGAACATTAAATGTCAGGATTAGGACCAATTACATAAATAAGATAAACCTACTATAAAAGTGAAAGACTCTCAGAATGGGTGAAAAACAGAATTCAACAACATGATATATTCAAAAAAATGCAGACTTTCTCTCCCAAAGATGGAGTAGATGTACTCATCCCTATTCTTCCTGCTAAGGACAACTGACAACACTGGACATTATATATAAAACAAACATAAGAAGATCCTGAAAGGTGGAGAGTAGAAGGCAGATTGGTTAGGAACCTCAGGACCTGACGAATGACACAGCAGAAAGTTCTCTGGGTTTTCTCTATGCCTCATATATCCCCAAGTTGGAGCTAAAGAAGACAGCAATCCCGAAAAGGCTAATGCACATACCCCCCCCCAACCCCGCCCAAAAGCCTACACTAGCCAAAGGACCAGAAAAGGGGCAGTCTGGCAAGATGGAAGACTTTTAGAAAATAACTGCTCTATTCCAGACAAACACCACAGAAAAATCTGTGTCCCCACCTTCACCCATTCCTCAAAAGGCCAAGTAGAAAGTGCAGATTTCCATGCTCACTAGGCTACAACAAGGCAAAGCAAACCCATCACCATGGTAGTATCAGAGAAGGCCAAACAGAGAGTGGGGACTTTTACCCCCACCCAATGATAATGAGACCACCCCCGGGAGGTGTCCTTAGAGGCCATGTGGGGAACAGAAATGAGGTACTCCTAACTCTGCCCACCAGGGTAGTATCAGCAGAGGCCTAGTGGATGGTGAGAATTTCCTCCCCACCCCAGCAACAATGAAGAGCACTTCCCCCCTTGGTTGCCAACAGAGGCTGAAGGGCACCCCCTACCCCGCCTGCTGGGGCAGCATCACAGGAAGTTAGCTAAGACAAGGTTTAAATGAGATCCAGAGTCTCATCATAGAATACCCAAAATGTGCACATTTCAATAAAAAAATCATTCATAGTACCAAGAACCAGGAAAATCTCAAACTGAATGAAAAGAGTCAACACCAACACCAAGATGACGGTAATGTTAAAATTATCTGGAAAATGTTTTAAAGCAGCCATTACAAAATGCTTTAATGAGTAATTATGAACATGCTTGAAACAAATAAAACAATAGAAAGTATCACCAAAGAAATTGTTGCAGCAAAGAGATAGAAAATATAAACAACTTAATGGAAATGTGAGAACTGAAAAATACAGTAACTGAAATAAAAATCTCAATAGATGGGCTCACAGCAGAAATGAGGGGACAGAGGAAAGAATAAGTGAACTGGAAGGTACAATTATTGAATCTGAAAACCAGAAAATGACTAAAAAAGAAAAAACGAACAGAGCCTCAGGAACATATTGGAGTATAACAGAAGACCTAAATTTGTATCATTGGGGTTTTAGAAGAAGAGGAGAAAGAAGGTGGGGCTGAAAAAAAAGTACTGAAAGAAATAATAGTTTAAAAATTCCCCAATTTGGCAAAACAGATAAACCTATAGATTCAAGAAGCTGGGTAACAAACAGGATAAACCCAAAGAAATTCACAGCAAGACACATGATTAAAATTCTGAAATTAAAGACAAAGAAATAGTCTTGAAAGCAGTGACAGAAACAACCCATTATCTCTAGGGGAAAACCAGTTCAAATGACAGCATATTTCTCATCAGAAACCATAGAAGTCAGAAGGAAGTGACACAACATTTTTAAAGCATTGGGAAAAAAGAACCGTCAACCAGAATTCTATATCTAGTGAAAATATGTTTCAGGAACTAAGAAGAAATCAAAATGTTCTTAGATAAAGGAAAACTAATAATTTGTCACCGAAATACCTCCAGAGAGGAAGTGGATGAAAGACGTTCCCTAAACATAAGGGACATGAAAGAAGTAATCATCTAACACCAGAAAGGAAGAAAGAATATGGTAGACGAAGATAGTAAATTCAATCAGCTTCCCTTCCCCTTTTGAGTCTTGCCAATTATGTTTGATAATTGAAGCAAAAGTTTTAATACTGTCTGATGTGCTTCTCAATGAATGTAGAGAAAATATTTAAGACAACTAAGTTGTAGACAGGGAGGGTAACAGGATGTAGAGGGTGTAAAGTTTTTACACTTCACTCAAACTGCTGATAGGAGTAGACTGTGATAAGTTATGTAGATAAAATGTAATACCTAGAGTGACTACTAAAAACTACAAAGAGACACACCTGAAAATGCCATGCATAAACCAAAGTGGGGGTGGGGTTGGGGTTTAATTGGGTAGGGGACACAGGACATAATCGCAGTTTGTGGTAATGGCATGCTGATAGTATTGATCTGGCCATTGCATCTTGGGCACACATGGTGACGGTCAGCTTTGTACCCCATGAATATACACAATCAATCAATCAATAAATAATGCTCAAGTCACACACAATAAGGCAAGGAAGAGAAGACAGAAATGAAAAATAGAGAGAACAAACAGGAAACGAAAAATAAAATGGCAGCCTTAAGCCCTAGTATATTAATAAGTACATTAATCTTAAATCATCTAAATGCAACAATTTAAAGATAGTGATGATCAGCGTGGATTAACAGACAGGAACAGCTATGTGCTATCTATCAGTAACGAGAAGTGCTTAAGTTGTTTCCCAAGTTTGTGAATCTCCTACTGATGTCAACATTTTTGAACTTCATGCAGAAATATATTTTGTAGGATAGAGTAGAACCATGTTTCATGTTTAATTTCATGGATCTTTTTTTTCAGAAGGCAGAACACAAACCTGACTCAAGGTTTTGGGGAAACAGACCAAATCTGCTTCCTTTACAATCTTGAGCAGAGATACATAATGCCATGGATGTAGTGCATTAGGTACTGCACTTTTTATTTAAGCCTGTCACATCTTGTTTTTTCTTTCTTTCCTCCTTTCTCCTGTGGGTATTCATGCCTACATGTATTCACTATTTAGCTTGTGGAGTTTTCATTTATCTAGCAAATGCCTTACTTTACTGAACATTTTGGCTATTTCCTTGGACCCTTTTGTTGTGAGAAATAAATGTCATCCTTTAAAAAACACACAATTGCCTATGAATCTATAATTATCCTAAAATAAAGTTTCATTTTATTTTAAAAAATCAGAAGCTAATAAAATGCACTTATGACAAAGTGGTTCAGAAAAGCTCAGAGTAAAAGAACAGATGACCAGGGAAATTCTAATAATAATAACAAAATTGGGGCTATGGTATGAAATACTGATCTGGGTTGAATTCAAGGCAATAAAAACCATTAAATGAGAAAAAACACAATACTATAAAGGTCACAATCTATAATGGGGATTTAACTCTCACATTTTATGTACAATGTGAGACAACATAATTATACATAAGATATAACTGTAGGAAAATCCAGAAGAAATGCCAGAAACTCCAGAGTGCTATGAGAATTTCAACCTACCTCTTGCTGAGCCATGTAATGACTCGACTGGATGCTTCATCTTCTTTACAAAGTGTCATGAAAAGTTTTTACAAAAATGGATCCTGTATTAATCCATAATGAAAGCCTCAATACATTCCACAAAATAGTTCAGGTGACATTCTCTACATCAATGAGATAACACTAGAAATAATAAAACAGAACAACAAAAACCTCACCTTAGTCACTTAGAAATTTATCTTTTAAAACTAATATTTAATCAAAGAAGAAATTACAATTGAAAATGCTAGCTAAGAATACTAATAATGAAAATGTGAAATAAAAAAATGAAACACACCTTTAAACCTTGATGAGAAAGGAGGAATTAAGTATCCAGTTTAAGGAGTATTTTTATAAGTGCTGTAAAAATGGAAAGATAATAAATATGAAAAACATAAATAAATAAACTATAAAACAGTAGATTGGATTTTTTTTTAAATCCAAGCTAATCATATAGAAAATAAATGAGTAAACAATGAACTAAAGAAAACACTGTCTCACTTGGTCAAGAGAAAAGGGGAGAAAATACAAATATCTGGAAATAGAAACAAAAACAGGAAAATAAATGCAGGTACCAAGAGACTTACAAGCAACATGCAGAGTATTCTACAGCATTATTTACAACTGAAATTCGAATGCTAGATGCAATGGGTGTTGATTTGTGCAAATAAATGTTTCTGGAGGAAACTGAAAATCTAAGTTTCATAATAATAAAATATCAAAGAAGAGTGCAGTCAATAAACATTCATTGAGTCTCTGTTATATGTCGGGGCACTGTGAAGTCCAAGGGAGGGGTAATGGCTTTGCTTTCAGGATGCGCTGAGTTGGAGGTGCAGGGAAAATAAGGAAACCCTCAGTTTCACAAAAGCTCGGTGGCCAGGGGCCAGACAGAGGGTGGGGAGGGAGAGGCCTGGGTGCCCATCGTGGCCCTGCCCTTTACAAGCTCATTTCCTTCCTGTCAAGACCAGCTCCTTCCAGAGCCTCTGTTTCCTACCAGGGTAAAACGCAGCCCCTGCTGCCTCTCAGTTGTTGGAAGGATAAAGAATCATGTACAACATGTGCTCCCCATGGCCTGGCACCTGAAAAACACCCACAAATGGAAGCTGCTCTTGGCTGCCCCTGTAGAGCAAAAACTGAGAGACGGCAGATGACAAGCTGCCCTCCAAGGCCATCGGGGAAAGCTTCCAGAAAAGGTGGTTGTGAATCGCACTCCTGAAGGATGAATTGGAAGCAGAGGGGAAAAGGTGTTCCATGCTGAGGGATGGCAGGTGCAGCAGGCGTGGGGTGACGAAACGGTGGCATGGTGCACTGGGGACCCCCCACATGGTTTTCTATGACTGGAGCACGGGGTGCGGCTGGGGCCAGGTCACAGAGGATTTTGTATGCCGTGGTAAAGAGGTCCGCAAGATTTAGCAGAATGTTC
>NW_007745283.1:0-472 GCF_000696425.1 Galeopterus variegatus
AAAGAAATCATCAAGATCAGAGCAGAACTTAATGAAATTGAAACCCAAAAAGCAATACAAATGATCAATGAAACAAAATGTTGGTTTTTTTAAAAGATAAATAAAATTGAAAAACCATTAGCATGGCTAACAAAAAAAAAAGAGAGAAGACTTAAATAACAAAAATTAGAAATGAAAAAGGTGATATTACAACTAATCCATCTGAAATACAAGAAATCTTTCGAGACTACTATAAACAACTATACGCCAACAAGTTGGAAAACCTGGAGGAAATGGATAAATTATTGGACACGCAGAAGCTCCCAAAACTGAGCCATGAAGATGTAGAAAATCTGAACAGACCGATAACAATAAAGGAGACTGAAGCTGTTATCAGAAAGATCTCAACAAAGAAAAGCCCAGGACAAGATGGATTCAGAGCAGAATTTTACCAAACATTCAAAGAGGAATTGACACAGATTCTTTATAATCT
>NW_007745283.1:1456-4225 GCF_000696425.1 Galeopterus variegatus
ATTCCAATGATATTTTTTTCAGAAATGGAAAGAACTATCCAGACATTTATATGAAATAACAAAAGGCCATGCATAGCCAAAGCAACGCTGAGAGAAAAAAAAAAAACAAAGCTGGAGGCATAACACTACCTGACTTTAAACTATACTACAAAGGTATAAATACCAAAACAGTATGGTACTGGCATAAAAACAGACACACTGATCAATGGAATAGAATAGAGAATCCAAAAATCAACCCACACACCTACAGCCATCTGATCTTTGACAAAGTCACCAAGCCTATACACTGGGGAAGAGAGTGCCTCTTTAGCAACTGATGCTGGGAGAACTGGATAACCATATGCAGGAGAATGAAACTAGACCCATACCTTTCACCATACAATAAAGCCAACTCAAAATGGATTAAAGAATTAAATATACACCCTGAAACAATAAAACTTCTTAAAGAAAACAGGAGAGACACTTAAAGAAATAGGTCTGGACACACACTTCATGAATAAGACCCCAAAAGCATGGGCAACCAAAGGAAAAATAAANGACAAAGGATTAATATCCAGAATATACAAGGAACTCAAACAACTTTACAAGAAAAAAACACACAACCCAATTTAAAAATGGGCAAAAGAGCTAAGTAGGCAATTCTCTAAGGAAGATAGACAAATGGCCAACAGTCATATGAAAAAATGCTCAACATCACTCAGCATCTGGGAAATGCAAAGCAAAACCACACTGAGATACGATCTCACCCCAGTTAGGATGGCTAAAATCCAAAAGACTCTGAACGATAAATGCTGGCGAGGTTGCAGAGAAAAAGGAACTCTCATACATTGTTGGTGGGACTGCAAAATGGTGCAGCCTCTATGGAAAATGGTATGGAGGCTCCTCAAACAATTGCAAATAGATCTGCCACATGACGTAGCTATCCCACTGGTGGGAATATACCCAGAGCAATGGAAAGCATCAAGTCGAAAGTATACCTGTTCCCCAATGTTNTGAGAGAATTATATTAAGTGAAACAAGTCAGGCACAGAAAGATAAATACCACATGTTCTCAGTTATTGGTGGGAGCTAAAAATAAATAAATAAATTCACACGCACACACACACACACAAAAAATCTGGGGGGGGGGGAAGAAGACTTAACAACTACAACTCCTTGAAGTTGATATGACAAGCAAACAGAAAGGACATTGTTGGGTGGATGGGAGGAGAGGGAGGAGGGAGGGGGGTTTCGGTAATGGGCCGTAATAATCAACCTCATTATATATCGACAAAATAAAATTAAAAATAAATAAATAAATAAAACCGGGAGTCTGAGAGAAAAGATTACTACCAACCTTACAGAAATAAAAAGAATTACAGGGGAATACTATGAACAATTGTATGTCAACAAATTAGATAACCTACATGTAATTACAAATTTCTAGAAATCCATAAAACAGAAAGCTAACTCAAGAAGAAATAGAAAATCTGAGAAGACCTGGTAAAGAAAACAGGGAAAGAGATTAGTCAGTAATAAAAAAATTTCTCTCTCTCTCTCTCTCTCTCTCTCTCTCTCACACACACACAAAAAATCAAATAACCCAATTTAAAAAATGGGCAAGGGAATTGAATAGACATTTTTCAATGGAAGACAAACAAATGGGCAACAGGTACATGAATAAATGTTCAAAATCACTAGTCATCAGGGAAATGCAAATTAAAACTACATTGAGATACCATCTCACCCCAGTTAGACTGGGTATAATAAATGAGATGGCAAATAACAAATGCTGGCGAGAGAGTGGAGAGAAGGGAATGCTCCTGCACTGTTGATGGGGCTGAAAATTAGCACAACCACTATAAAAAATGGTATGGAGGTTTCTCAAACAACTACGGATAGATCCTCCTTATGATCCAGCAATCCCACTTCTGGGTATATACCCAGAGGAATGGAAATCATCATGTTATACCTGCTGTCCCATGTTCATCACAGCTCTGTTCACAATTGCCAAGATATGAAACCAACCTCGATGTCCATTGACGGATGATTGGATAAGGAAACTGTGGTATATATACACCATGGAATACTACTCTGCCATAAAAAAGAATGAAATACTCCCATTTGCAACAACATGGATGAGTTTTGAGAAACTTATGTTGAGTGTAATAAGCAAAGCACAAAGTGAAAAATACCGTATGTGCTCTCTCATAATTGGGAGCCAAGAGGTAAAGAAGAAAGGAAAGAAAGACCACAGTGGTGTGCTGGACTTGCAGAGGGAAAGAACATACCTAGGGATNCATATGATCCAGCAATCCCACTTCTGGGTATATACCCAGAGGAATGGAAATCATCATGTTATACCTTTTGTCCCATGTTCATCACAACTCTGTTCACAATAGCCAAGATATGAAACCAAACTCGATGTCCATTGATGGATGATTGGATAAGGAAACTGTGGTATATATACACCATGGAATACTACTCTGCCATAAAAAAGAATGAAATACTCCCATTTGCAACAACATGGATGAGTTTTGAGAAACTTATGTTGAGTGTAATAAGCAAAGCACAAAGTGAAAAATACCGTATGTGCTCTCTCATAAGTGGGAGCCAAGAGGTAAAGAAGAAAGGAAAGAAAGACCACAGTGGTGTGCTGGACTTGCAGAGGGAGAGAACATACCTAGGGATACAAAGTGGAGTGGGGAAAGAGGGATGGGAGGGAGGTTGGGGTAATTGAGGGGATAATTGGGTGGAGGACATGGGGTATAATCACAATTTGTGGTAATG
>NW_007745283.1:5021-15005 GCF_000696425.1 Galeopterus variegatus
ATACACAGATCAAAAACCTTTCTTCAAGTTTATACCAAATACAACCCTGAAAGAATTCTATGTAACTTACATAGTTGTTTTAATGGGTAGATCTCTGGAAGGACCACTGATTGGGCAGAAGGGCTGAGCTCTTCAGATACTCTGCACGTTCATAACATCAATGAAGAGAATAAAATAATAAATTGACTGTTGAAATGTTCATGGCTTGGCCAGAGGATGAACATTTGTTTGCTGAGTAATTTTAGAGCTAAATACAATTTTACAGTGGTTCCCTGGCCACTTTAGTGAGCCTCGTTAGATGGAATGTAAAAACTCTATTGGAACTGAGATTTTGTGAGTGATTGCAAAGGACTTTGCAGAGCTTTGTGTAACAGCTGGGCCACAGTGAGTGCTTTGGCCTATGACATGTCAGCAGAAGGGAGATTGTGCAAATTCAAGCCTAGGCTTTAAGAGGCTTGTGCATGTCCCCCTATCTTTTTGTGCATCTGCCTTTGCCACGAAAGGATGCTTATCGTCATCCAAGAAGGATGGAAAACATGTGGAGCACAGCCACTCAGGGGCTGCAACCTGAAGCAGGTTTTTGTGCATCTGCCTTTGCCACAAAAGGATGCTTATCATCATCCAAGAAGGATGGAAAACATGTGGAGCACAGCCACTCAGGGGCTGCAACCTGAAGCAGAGAAGCTTAGCTCAGCCCAGCCAAGAGCAGCTAGAGACACCAGCTAACCTATAGATCCGTGAAGATAAGTGCTTATCTATCTGTGACTTGGGTAGTGTCTGCGACATTTTTCGTATAGCAGGCACTAACCAAATCAGCTGATTCTGCCCATGTCCATTCTCCACACTGACCTCTTGCAATGGATATGAATTTCCTTCATCCCTTTGTCTTTCAACCCTGCCTCTGCTTAGGTTGCTGTGGCACCATCAGAAATACAGTCTTCTCAGGCCTCTGATCACCACCATCTTTTCTGACTACCCAAGACTAGGACCTGAACCTGGTACAAATTACATCTGTAAGTCTCTGCAGGAATCAGTTGCAGAGTAGAAATTGGACTAATTATCAAATTAATATGATGTTAAAAAATAATTTTCCTGCCTCTTATGTATATAAGAAGTTGATATCATTTAATGAGTACTTACGTGCAGGATATTTTGCTATGGGTTCTAATGCCCAGCATCTTCTTTAATCCTTTTAAAACATAGGTATTCACATAGGTATTATCACATAGGTTCGCATAGGCATTATCACCCTCAAAAGAGACTCAAAACTTAAAGAGGTTAAGTTACTTGTTAAAGTCACCCATCTGGGGACTGGTGAACTGAGCTGCAGATCCAGGACCATCTGGTACCAAAGCCCACTCTTTCTCCACTACCCTGATGTGTAACTCCACGATGATGTTATAATGAATCCAGTTTTAAAATCTCTAATAGATCATCTCACAAAAATCTCTTAACATATGAGATAGAACAGAAAATATTAATCTCCATTTAGTTCTCATACGTTAAGTAATGTATTCCCATACCTAATTGCTAGCTACCATGAAGGGTTAACCTCCTCACTATTGTCACAAATATTGTTAACACAAATGCAAACAAAATACTTGAGAAAAAAGTGATTTTCTCAAGCCATTTATTTTGGCTAGTACTGTGGAGGACATGGATCCTTAATACCATGATAAATACATTCTCTGATTATCTAACATAAGGATTTCTTTGGAAGAAACTTTTTTATTTGTTAAATGTTTAACATGCTCTCTGGGACAGAAGAAGAGAATCAAGGGGCCTGGATGCCCACAGAACTCAAAGAGTGCAAAGAGGAAAGGCTAAATTACTCTCTGTGGAAACATGATGTAAGCTGATGGCCGGTCCTAGCATGGTACTGATCTCATGCCAGGAAAAGAGCTATGTGCTTTATATATCATTCACTCATTTAATCTTCAAATACCCAACGCATTAGGTGCACTTTTCCTAACCCACTTTTTCAAAGTGGAAAACTAGCCACAGAGAGATTAAAAAATCACTTCCCCAATGGCACAGAGCTAGAAGTGGTAGGATTAGAACTGAGAACCAGGTACCCCCAGCTTCAGAAACTGTTGCCTTAATAACTATTCTTTGACTTTCCCCCTTTTGAATAAATGGATACATAAGTATAAGAGGAAAAAAATAAAAATGTAAGAGTAGGAATGGCAATTAAATCTCTACAAAAAAAAGAAAAAAATTGAAAAGCTGAGTCAGATGAAAAGTTACTAAGAAATGCCTGATAGTTGAATGGATCGAAGTGTGAAAAGTAAAATAGAAATTAATGGATAATATAAAGTTGAGTATTTTTTTTCTCTTTAGTAAATGATGTAAACCCATAACTTTGGTAGATTCTACTGCATGTGCAGTTGCTACTTTCAAAGAGTGTTAGGTTTATTGGTATAAAAAGTAACTGAGAAGATGCTGAATTTCCTCATATGCTATTTACATAGCATATGCAAATAGCTATTCCCTTGATGCCTTATAAAACACCCATAAAATAACATGAAACTACTAAAATGTGTAGCAATTTAAAAACAAACAATAAGCTTGAGGCATTCTAAATGAAATGAATGTGAAACAAATGAAAACATTTTTCAGTGTTGTCTTTCATCTCACTGGTAATAGACCATTAATTGAAATAATTTTCTCATATATAATGTGAGCATGTTTTAGGTAATGGTTATAATCTATTCTCACTGAGATAGTAGAGGATCCTACTTAAAGGGAATAAGAAAAATCTGGAGGCAAAAGGGAGAAAAAAAGTTATAATAACATGAAACTCCTAAGAGACCATATACAAAAATCACTGGCAGCAAGATGGAAAAGATGAGAGAAGCTCATTCCCCAAGAATCTGTTTGGTATTCTCCATCATAGGTCTTCCATTGCTCAAGGAAGAATTTCTGTTAACAAGGAATTTCAAATAGTTCCTGCTTACACAAAGATCTGCAGTGGCAAAGGCCATCGGCTATTCTTTCCTGAAAATTTAGGAAGAGAAGAGGTAATTCCACATTCTGGGTGAAACAGGGCTTTCCCCAGAGCACTTCTGTGACTGGAGGGAGGAAAAAGTCAATCTTTCCTGCCACAGCAATGCTCACAGTGCTTTATAAAGAAAGGGACTTCAACAGATGTTCATGGATGAAAGAGTAAGGAACACGACTATGCACAGTTAGTTCCTCTTTTCTAAGTACAAAGTAGGAAGAATCTGTGTCATGCTTCATACTTGTTCCTTATTCTAACGATGATATAGATAAATTATGCTCAAAGTGAAATTTCTCATTTCTGAATTCATGAAGCTTAAGTTTCCCCAATTCTGCTGATAATGATACTGAATAAAAGACGTTTTATTCTGCCATTAAGGCAGCAAATTAAATGAAATCAGCACAAGCAATCCATATGGTGACTTTTGCAATCTGACTTTCTGTATTTCGATAATTGAGTAATAACCTATAATCCATGATTATGGGATTTCATGTAGAATATAGACACTACCTGCAAAACCCTTTATGTAATTCTATTAATATAGAACCACTTTTAAATTTACTATCCCATTTATTCCATCCGGAGTCAAAAGGCTTCTGTTTGAGTTCAAATTTTTGCTTTTATCAGTTATATTATAAAAATCCACTTAAAAAATTAAAAACCTGACAATGCCAGATACCATAAAGATATGGAACAACTGAAACCCTCATACATTGTTGGTTGGAATGATACAAAATGATACATCCACTTTGCAAGACATTTGCATTTACTAAGCCTATGACTCCACAATGCCACAGTTAGGTATTTACCCCCCAAAAGAGACATAAGTCCATACAAAAACCTTACCTGAATGTTTATTGCAGCTTTATTAATAATTTTGAAAAAGCTGAAAACAACTCAAAAATCATTCAATGGGTGAATGAATGAATGACAGGTGTGAACAGTAGAAATACTACTCAGCAATATCCAGCAATAAACTCTTGATACACACAACAACTGTCTTAGATCTCAAAGGCATCAGGCTGAATAACAGAAGCCAGACTTAGGCTACATATTGTATGCTTCCACTTATATGACATTCTAGAAAGGGGAAAGTTATAGGGTCCGTGATCATACTGGTGTCAGTCAGGAACTGGGGCGTGGGAGGAGGAAACTGACTATGAAGAAACCTTTAGAGGTGATGTCAAATATTATATTTCTTAATCGTGGTATTGTTACATGACTATATGCATTTATCAAAATTCATAGAACTGTATATATAAAACATGTGAATTTTATTCTATGCAAAATAAATATTCATTATACCACATGCCCCAATTAATAAATAACCATAATGCCTATATAATTACCACCCTAGAATTTTTCCTTTCATTTGGGGAAAATTAACAACAACAAAAAATAGGCTTCACTTTCTTCTTCTACAGGTAACCCAGTGGTAAACTCACGGGGTTGTCACGAGGACTACGCAATATAACACTCACATGCTTCCTAAACAGCAAATTATAGGCATTGTCTGTTCCCTGGAGAGACTCCAGGTTATGCATTGTTGCATTTTTCCCAGATAAAGTCTTGTTACTTTGCAATATAACACACACATGCTTCCTAAACAGCAAATTATAGGCATTGTCTCTTCCCTGGAGAGACTCCAGGTTATGCATTGTTGCATTTTTCCCAGATAAAGTCTTGTTACTTGCTCACTAGCACTTACTTACTAGTATGTGGTTAGAACTAAACTCCAGATTCCATTTCTGTGAGTCAGAGGAGATTTTTTTTTTCTGTATCTTTTTATCCATGGCATGCAGTAAAAAATAATCCATGGATCTTTAATTTTAATTCCTTTGAAAAAAGATGTTTTTCCATAAAATTGAACATGTACACATAAAATGTTATATCCAACTATGGATAATTTACAACAACGCTATGGAAGCCCATCTGCTTGGATATATATGAGAGTACTTCAAAAAGTTTGTGGAAAAATTAAATTAAAAGATAATACTAATCTTTCCATGAACTTTTTGAAGACCCCTTGTACGATTCCATGTACTCACGAATTCTCTGCTCTAATAAGAACACCCAACAGCCTCTGTTTTAGGGAAGGACTTCCCCTCTGGACCCCACTTTAAAAAAAAATTATGGTAAGAACTCTTAACATGAGATCTATCCTTTTAACAAAACTTTAAGTGCACAAGATGGTATTGTTAATGATAAGCACAGTCCTGTACAGCGGATCTCTACAACTTACTCATCTTGCATAACTGAGACTTTATACCTGTTGAGCAAGAGCTCCCATGTCCCCTCTCTGCCTCCCCCCCCTCACCCCCAGCCCCTGGCAACCACCATTCTACTCTCTGTTTCTATGAATTTGACTATCTCAGAAAGCTCACATAAGCGGATGCATCATGCAGCATGTGTCCTCCTGTGGCCAGCTTATTTCACTTAGCATAATTACCTCCAGGTTCATCCATGTTGTATCATGTGGCAGGATTTCCTTCTTTATTAAGAATAAATAATATTCCACTTTGTGTATATAGCTCATTTTCTTTATCCATTCCTCTGTCAATGGACATTTAGGTTACTTCCGTATCTTGGCTGTTGTGAATAACATTGCAATGAACATAGGAGTGAAGGTATCTCCTCGAGATCTTGATTTCAGTTCTTTTGAGTATATACCTGCACGTGGAATTGCTGAATCACGTGGTAATGCTGGCTTTAATTTTTTGAGGAACTACCATACTTGTTTTCCACAGTAGTTCTACCATTATACATTCCCACCAACAGGGTACAAGGGCTTAGCAATGATTTCTTGGATATGACACCAAAAGCAACAAATGCGAAATTAGGCAAGTAGGACTACATCAAAGTAAAAGCCTTCTGCAAAGGAAACAATCAACGGAGTAAAAAGGCAACCTACAGAGTGGGAGTAAATATTTGCAAACTATAACCTGATAAAGACTTAATATCTGAAATATGTAAGGAACACAATAGCTGTATTAGTTCATTTTTCATTTTCTGTTGCTTATAATAGAATACCCGAAACTGGGTAATTTATAAAGAAATAGAATGTATTTCTTACAGTTTTGGAGACGGGGAACTCCATGGTCTAGGGAACACATCTGGTGAGGGCTTTCTTCTTGGTGGGAACTCTCTGCAGGGTCCCATGGCAACCAGGGTATCACATAGCAAGGGCTGGGCAAGAGTGCTTTTATGTTCTTACTTGCTCTCCTTATAAAGCCACCAGTCTACTCCCTGATAACCCATTAAACCATTAACCCATTAATCCATGAATGGATTAATCCATTCACAAGGACGTAGTCCTCATGACCCAATCATCTCTCAAAGGCCCCACCTTTCAACCCTGTCATAGTCTGATTTCCCACCTTCTTAACACTGTTACAGTAAAGATCAAACTTCAGTGAGTTTGGGGTGGACATTCAATCCAGAGCAATAGCAAAATAAATAATAATAATAACCCGATGGGCTAAGGACTTGAATAGACATTTCTCCCAAAGACATGCAAATGGCTAACAGCTACTTGAAAAGATACTCAACATCACTAATCATTAGTGAAATGCACATCACAGTGAGATATCATCTCACATCCTTCAGAATGGCATTAACAAAAATACAAAAGATAAGTGTTGGAGAGGATGTGGAGAAATTGGGACTTTTCACCCCACCTTTAATGTGGTGGTTTTCCAAGGGACTGGCCAGAAGAGGGAGCAGGTGATATAGCCCAAGTTTTTCTAATTAGAAGTGAAGAGAAGAGGAACCTCTTCTCAAACCCTGGGAGATGTGTTCCAGAAGCTGCCCAAGACAGAGCCTCCCATCTCATGGGCAAAGCCAGGAGAGAGAAGGAAGCCAGCCCGAGAGTGTGGAGACAGGAGCCACAGAGTCCTGTGAATCTGAGTTCTGCCCTTCTCTCCTACGCTTATCCATCCAGTGAATATTAGTCCCACATCCTCTCTTCATCTTCGGGATAGTTGTATTTTATCACGCTCTAGTAATGAAAAAAGAATTTTTTTGGTACCCAAATGAGCCTTGACTGATTGCTCGTAGATCCCTATTAACAAACGCTGATGTAAGTCAAAGAGTCATGAATTCCTATATTGAAAGTTAAGGTATTTTATTTAATCTTCCATGCTTAATTTTAAAGAAGACACTGAAGCCTATAGAGTCAACTACTTATCCCATTATCACATGACCTAAATAGCATAACCAGGATTTAAACCAATGGCTTTTTAACTTTTTTTATGCTTCCTCTAATGCGCATCAGCAAGAAGCAACATGTGTGTCACCTCTGAGCCTCTGAGGATTTAGCAGCAGGTGATGATATCAATCTGTGCATAATTTTGTGTCCTTTGTTAGCAATAAAGTTGTTATTCTAATTAAGAGAATTGGAATCAGAGTTCTATGTACTCTGGCTCGTTGTTACCTGTGCAGTCTCTAGTCTACTAACCTCCCCTTGCTGACTTTACTCTGGACATCCTATGATATGATTGTTTTACAAACCTGCTAGGCATGCATCCAACCTAAAATCCTTTTCATTCCTATAGTTTCATTTTTGAGTTCTAGGCCATCAGCTGTCTTCTTGGCTCACTCCTTGCTGTGGTTTGAATATCCCTCCAAGCTCATGTTGGAACTTAAACCCCAACATGAGTGGAAGATGGGTCCTTACAAGGACTGTGCCCTCCCGAATGTATTGATCCATTCACTGAGTTGAGTAATGGGTTGATTGTTTAGTGGGTTGTCATGGGCGTGGTTCTGATGGCTTTGTAAGGAGAGCAAGAAGGTTTGGTCTCTCACTCTTGCTGATGCCATTCTTGCCATGTGACACTCTGGTCACCATGGTACTCTGCAGGGACTCCCCACTTACCAGATGCACCATCTGAACTTTGGGCTTCCTGGCCTCCAAAACTGTAAGAAATGCATTTCGTTTTCTTACAAATTACCCAATTTCAGGTATTCTGTTATAAGGAACAGGAAATGGAATAATATATTCCCTCAACTTTTTTAGTGTCATTTTGTCAAATAAAACTTCCTCTGGACCCTTTACAAATATTGCACATTTTCTCCTAGTTTTTCCAGTTCTCTCCCTTATATTAATTTTCTTCTTCAGGAGACATCATTAACACTCCTTGCTTCTTATTTATTCTTTTTATTTCTTACGTGACTCCCCCATTGGAGTTCAGGATTCTTGAAAACAAAGATATTTATCCATTTTGTTTATTTTTCTATCCACAGACCTTTGGAAAATGCCTAGAACATTTACGCTGTTTATCAATAGGTGTTGAATGACTTAATACATTTACAAATGTGGGATTTTATTTATTTTACAATTGATTTTTGTTCACCAAATGTTCACCAGATCTCACCAATGAAATATTTTTGAGGGTTTCATTTTAGTTCTAGTAAAAAGGAGGACCACAGTTCTACCCAAATTATATACAATGAAGAAAATCTTTATGGTAAGGAAAACTTGTGGAATCCAAAGATAGAATACAAAGTATTTCCAGGCCTTGAGTGGTCTGTTCCTGGAAACAGGCACTACACTGGGGACTGAGACAATTCCACCCCCTACCCAGTCCATCCAGAGCCTGGTGGTCTCTTACCTCCACTTCTCTCTGTGTATATGCTCCACTCTCTGATTCTGTGTAGGTGGGTTTGCTGTATTTACCCCCAGCAGGTCCATAGAACAAAGAAAGCACACAGAGTTGGCTATCATTGATCAGATGTGCATCCCGGTGTGATTGTCCCTGACCAGGACTGGAGAAAGGAACCAGAATCACAGGAAAAATAAGAACACCTCTTCTAAGGACTGTGGGCAAGTAACATTCTCTGCAAAGTACTATGGGCAGATCTGACAATAAAAATGTCCAAAAATACACTGTCATTTATAAAGTCATTGATGCAGTATAAAAATATGTCTGTGATGCTCAGCTGTTTCATGGAGGTGGAAAAGACCTCAACAGATGACATACATTTTCCCTTCTTTATTTTACAGAAGAGGAAAACCTCAAACCCAGAGAAGATCTGAGTGTCATCAATGTTCTCACATGACTGAACTTGGACATCTTATGAAATTCACCTAAACATCCTAGGGTCTCAGTTTCCTTATTAGTGAAATAATATGAACTGTACATTGTAAAATGCAGTATTATGCTGAAAATAAAATTTTACCAATAATCTTCCCTACCATTCCCCCACTATTTCTGTCTTTGGAAGACACTATTCCCTCTATTTGAGCATGCTTTTTTTGTCCCCCTCTATAATTTAAATGAAAGAGTCTTAATTTCTTAATTGGCAAAAATACCAGGAAAAGAAGCAAANTTTACAATTGATTTTTGTTCACCAAATGTTCACCAGATCTCACCAATGAAATATTTTTGAGAGTTTCATTTTAGTTCTAGTAAAAGGAGGACCACAGTTCTACCAAAATTATATACAATGAAGAAAATATTTATGGTAAGGAAAACTTGTGGAATCCAAAGATAGAATACGAAGTATTTCCAGGCCTTGAGTGGTCTGTTCCTGGAAACAGGCACTACACTGGGGACTGAGACAATTCCACCCCCTACCCAGTCCATCCAGAGCCTGGTGGTCTCTTACCTCCACTTCTCTCTGTGTATGTGCTCCACTCTCTGATTCTGTGTAGGTGGGTTTGCTGTGTTTACCCCCAGCAGGTCCATAGAACAAAGAAAGCACACAGAGTTGGCTATCATTGATCAGGTGTGCATCCCGGTGTGGTTGTCCATGACCAGGACTGGAGAAAGGAACTAGAATCACAGGAAAAATAAGAACACCTCTTCTAAGGACTGTGGGCAAGTAACATTCTCTGCAAAGGACTATGGGCAGATCTGACAATAAAAATGTCCAAAAATACACTGTCATTTATAAAGTCATTGATGCAATATAAAAATATGTCTGTGGGGCCGGCCCGGTGGCGCACTGCTATAGTGCGCCGCTTGGGAAGTGTGGCGGCGCTC
>NW_007745284.1:0-1007 GCF_000696425.1 Galeopterus variegatus
AGAAAATGACATAATTTAATGGGACATAATTTATACCTCCTCCACTACCTAAATAATTATTTCAAAGCAAATCCTAAACATTAGATAACATTAACAGGAAATTTCCCTTTGCATGAACACCATAAATTATTTTCAAATGAATTTTACCAAAATTCTATGCTTTATTTAAGTTCAAGAATATCCTAACCCTTTTTCTCCATATTTCACAAATTTTAAATCATTTGTCTCAGATTGGAATGAACAAATTACTAAGTATGTACAACAGAGATGACATAAATGCAATGCTCTTATCACTGGCATCTAATCTAAGCCAAGACACGTATCCCTCAGAATCATGGTACTCTTTCCTCCTAAGGCTGGGCACAGCCTCAAAATGAATAACAACACAATATACCAGACCACACTAACTAATCAATTAGAGATGGCATGGGAACTATTTGCCCTTTCCGGTCTACAGCTTACTGCCAGGGAATCTCATGGCCAACAGCATGCTTCTTCACCNGCAGGGAATAGAGGGTGGGGGTGGGCAGAGAAATGAAGCAATGGACTTATCTAATTATAAGGCTGATTAAAATGGGCACGTTCCCTGGAAGTCTCTAAGGTAGAGCTAAAGGGAGGTAGCAGGCATTTGAAAAGAGGTTTAGCTATATAACTATAGCTCAGAGCTATCCATTCCGTTTGATTAGATGTCACCAGCAACAAGTGTATGTAGGTGTAATGGAGAAAGGTAGGGAATCAAGTGTTCTTAACACCACCTCCCCATGGGCCCGCAGATATGTCACTAACACCACTTCAAATTTCCCAACACTCCTTATCGTAATACTCCCTGTAGCCTAATTAATGAAGTTTTCTTTTTTTATGATAGCCTAGGCTGCAATGTAAAATTATTGAGGCTGGTATCCCTCTGTAGAATATCTCTTTCCCCCTCCCACATTCTAGCCCACTATGGGTAGATTTATTCACAGCAATAGAAAATATTCCCTTTTCTGTTTTAACTTCCCCTTTAA
>NW_007745284.1:6103-7028 GCF_000696425.1 Galeopterus variegatus
TAGTCTATTCCAACAGATTCATCACAAGTCTAACTTTTTC
Source organism: Galeopterus variegatus (assembly GCF_000696425.1). Classification (NCBI taxonomy): domain Eukaryota; kingdom Metazoa; phylum Chordata; class Mammalia; order Dermoptera; family Cynocephalidae; genus Galeopterus; species Galeopterus variegatus. Next base: position 6,144 of record NW_007745284.1, read on the forward strand.
TAGGGGTATTAAACTCCAAAAATATAAACACCTCCCAGGATAGTTTGCTAATAAAGTAAAGACTTCAAGAAACACAGTTTCTTGAGAAAAAGCAAAACACAATTCAGAGATCATTACTTCCTTTTAAATTTTATCACACCTTGGACAGTGTTTTTCACAGAAATAGCAGTAAAAAAAATGTTGGAAAGCCAATCCAGTTGCTGAATGCATAATGTAACTTATTGCAAACCATAAACTATTATCAAAATTTATACCAAATATCACATATTCCCTGTTAGAATGTCAGCTCCCTGAGGGTAAGACCCTAGTTAGGTTGACATTTGTTTTTTTCAAGTATTTGCAATTTCCTAATTCATTCTCTTATCTATCTGGCTGGAATAGCTAAAACTAAGGCACTGGAAACTACCGTTCTGACAAAACAACAGAAGAGAATTGGTATTGGTGTGGGAACCACTCTCCAGAAATGCTGTAATGACTATATTCTGCAGAAATAAAATTAATACACTATTACAGTACATACTCCCATATCTACATCAGGGGTGAAAGGATCAAGGAAAACAGTAAAAATAATAATGCCAGCTGGGATGGGGTAACTAATGGTCCTGGGGATGCCTAACTCAAATGCCTGAAGAAGCCAGGACTGTGTAGTAAACAAGCAGAGGGGCCTGATTTCAGTGCATGATGCACTCAGTTTCCAAGCAGTGGAGATGGCAATAAACTGGAAAGTATGTGTCCCGACTAAAAAAATGGGTTTCTGCTAAGCCCTAGCCTATTTTTGCCATACAGGAAGGAAAATCCTCAAATTGCTAGAGCTCTATATATTTTTCAAACAGAAATTTTTATACATTATCTCCAAAATTTTAAATGATGTCACACTTTTTTTTT
>NW_007745284.1:12318-13141 GCF_000696425.1 Galeopterus variegatus
AAAAAAAAAATTTATATGATAACCACAGTAAAATACAAGGCTAGTGTAGGTAACCACCATGGTATTCCATCTAAGCTGTGAGTGGAAGTACTCCATCGATTTAATGAGAACACCATGAAACATAAAACATCTATTTTAATACAAGGTGTCAGAAGCTTTGACAAGATGGGGAAAAAGCTATCAAAAGAAAACTGAATACCAGATACTTGATTCGAAACTGACCAAATTCTTCCGGTCCTTCTATGGAAAAGAAAAGCAAAATGAACTATTCTATATTAGAAAGTCAGAGACTTACAAAAACCAAGAAGAAAGACTTAAATCTTATGTCTTTACTGAAACTTGGAATGACAATCTGCACCATAAATTCTTCTCTTAGGTAGTCAGCTCAAACCTTTCAAGGCAGTGAATATATGTTTGATGGCAAATGTGTGCCTAGGACTGGGCCACATTCTTTACATGTAAGGTCAATACCAAATACAGTGAAATCAGTCCAAATTTAACTAATGAAGCTCTTAAACAAAGCAAGAAGGTGAAAAACCACATTGCTGAGGAGAGCCATACAACACAGTCAGGCTCTGGTTCAAGTCATTCTTCTTCCCTTGAGATCTTCTGGTCCATGACAGATTTGGATCTGTCCAAAATACTTTGCAGACATTCTCAAGTGATTAAAAAATTGGGGGCTATTTCAAACAATCAGTGCCAAGATCATCTTTAATGGATCCCAACACATTAAATGATGATTTGTCAACAAATTTTACAGACTATTTAAGGATCAGTTGTTAGCATAAACCCTCACTTAAAGCCAGGAAGGTTAACACAACAT
>NW_007745284.1:14299-15507 GCF_000696425.1 Galeopterus variegatus
ACTCAGCTTGGTATCTCAATAGGTACTTAATAAATGTCTGTAATTTAAATTAAATTAAAATATTCTAAAGACAGAATTCATTTTAAAGAATAATCCTTTCCTGCCACTATTTGGAGACTTTAATACCAGAGATTTACGAGTATTTTGCAAAGAAATATCCATTCCTTAACTGGGCATTGATAAGTTCTGTGAACTTGCCATTAATTGAAACTTGTTGAGGGGTTAGAAATCTTGATTCTCCTTTGAACTTAGAATAGGATTTTTAGGTAAATGCATGCATGGGGCTATATATAGCCCTCCAGTAGGGGACAACAGTCCACAGTTAAGTTTGGCAAAAGACATCTAATCAATCCTAATCACTGTTTAGGGATGGGATTGTGTACTTTCACTATTTTAGGTTGCTGGTTTGATTCCGGCTTGAAGGACTATTGACTATCTAACCTACTGATTGTTCTTAAGATATGCTAAGGAAACTGCTAGAATGCTGCTTAACTATGCTAAGGAAATCACTGTAGGGAAGTATGTGGAAAAGAAAATGTTTGCTAAGGACAAGCTGTTTGTTTGGTGGATCGACTTAGCTTTTTACAAATTGCATTCTGGAATGTCACATTGTTAATTTTACTGCTGTTACTAGTTTCCGTTGTTTAAAGCTATACTTAGCCATAATTTACTTCAGTAACACTGCCTGTGTTTATGTCCTTCTTTGATGATTGAATCAACTGATTTTTCTTGTGCAACTTCCTTGTCTTGTCAATAAAAAGAAAGGCTGATTTTGAATTGGGGCTGCTGCTCCCCTGATGGGCTGCAGTCCCTCCAGGCCACATTCATGGTGCCTTGAGTCGTTCTTTCTTTTCTTTGTCTTGGTTACACAGAGGGAAGTGTAACAGAAACCAAGGATGGACATAGCCAGAACGAAGAGGGGTTGGCAGAAAAAAAAAGCAAAGAAGAAAGCAAAATCACTCTATTCCTTCTGCTCGTTTGGTACAAACATCCCAGGTGTTTCCTATATCCTTAAGAAGTAAATCACATGAAATTAGTATAACTAAGCAAATATTAGCGTGAGCTTTAAGGAAAAAGTTAAGATCATAGTATTTTAACATAAATAAAATCAGTTTGGGGCCGGCCCGGTGGCGCACTGGAGAGTGCGCTGCTTGGGAATGTGGCGGCGCTCCCGCCGAGGGTTCGGATCCCATGTGGAGACCGGTTCC
>NW_007745285.1:0-1527 GCF_000696425.1 Galeopterus variegatus
ATAGTCTGCCAACTAAATCTCTTCACAAGTATCTAGAAGACACCTTAAGCCTGACCAGTCCAAAACCATCTCTTCCTAGCGAATGACATCAATCTCATTTACTTATTTAACAAGCATTTATTGAGTGCCTTTTATGGGCCAATGACCTTCAAGCCATATGAGAAACTTGAAGTTATCCTCCACCTTCCTCTTATCTTCCATATCTAATCAGACACCAAATTCTGCCATTCTTATCCCAATCGCTGACTTAATCTCTCCCCTTCTTTCCATCTGCATTGCCAAAACATCATGTCTTACCAGGTCTGTTATCCACCTCTTGCCACCATCCTCTCCCTGCTCCAATTGCCACTCTTCACTGCTGTCTGAATAGTAATCCCCCCCTCCAAATTAATCTCCTCTTGAAAAACTTCCAGTGTCTCCTCCCAGACAAATCCTTTAGCTTGGCTTACAGGTTATTTGACTACCTGATTCCAACATTATACTTCAGAGTCATCTCATGCCAGTCACCTTATGCAACCTATGCACAACTACACTGAACTTCTCCCTGTTCCCTTCAGTCATTCCAGGCCTTTGTACACATCTTCCCTGTCTCCATACCTGACAAGCACCCGCTCATGCTGTAAGACTCAGTCCAAATGATTTCTCTGCAATGCAGGCCTTTCCAGCCGTCCTGTGTAGCTAGTAGCTCTCTCCCCCATCTTCTCACCATGCTTTAATCTCACGTGTTTACATAATTAATAAAATATCATTAATTTCATAATTTCCTAGTATTAGGTTTATCACAGAGCAGATGCAACACAAAAATTAGTGATTATGATGATTCCTGTTCTGTAGAAATCAAGTGTGGACACTCCAGGCCTACCACAGGAGCTGGACATAGAGATGATAGAATAAATATTTGTTGAATGAATTTATGAATAAAGAAACTGAAGCATTTTACCACAAAAAATGTAAAATGGGAATTTTAAGATTTTTTTTAAAACTTTGTATAGAAGAAGAGGGGGTGTAGTTATACCAAAAACTTTGGGTAACTCAGTTACTACAATTAAACATTCAAGTTAGCTCTGAGCTTCCAGGAGGGAAACTAAAGGGTAAAGGATAAATAGTTCTTATTGTCTGATAAAATAAAGTATACCACTTAATCAAGAGAGAAACATTCTCCTGACAAACATTTCCTGGATGAGTTTTCTACGTGAATTTTACATAAGTAACATTGAATGATATGGATATTTTCCTTTCCAGTGTAAAAAAAAAGACACAAAAATGTTTATTCTTTTGGATATTTTAAATCAATCCTCAACAAAATAAAATCCAAGAGCAGTGACCAAGTCCAGGCAGAAGCAGTCAGTGACAGAAGGGAGGCTCCCATGGGGTAGGAGGGAAGGAAGAGAAAGGGATGCCAGAAAAGAGGGACAGCCAACATGCTGGGTGAGAGCTGGGAAGTGGATGCGGCAGGTGTGGTGTCGGGGACAAGCAGGCTTCCTCACTGAGGTCCTCCCCAAGCTGGAGTCGTGCTAACAGCTGGAT